>NC_043993.1:24616202-24818702 GCF_902150065.1 Myripristis murdjan
CAATAGGCTTTAGGTGTCGTTAGGTGTTTCAAATATATTATTTATTTATTCCAGAAAGGCAGTCTACATAATTACCTTACTTCCAATTACTTCTGTCTTCACCTAAAACAGCAACAGGCAGACTAGACTGCACCTATTTTTACTATGAGACAATGAGAGTCTCACATTCATACATTGTGCTGTATTTTTATAGGTTTATTCATAAAAAAGTCACAGAACTGGGGGTAATATGGTCCCTGAATCCCCTACCCATTTTTGTTTGAAAATCTCCCAATTTCTGGACTGAAAAGACTGGAAAATATGTACAGAGAAACTACAAACAGTCTTAATACTGTCTAGTGTTGAGAGCTTTCATCTGCACTACAGTTACAATTAACATTTCTACAATGAAAATCTGCCACAAACACAGAGATAGACATTACACACAAATACTCAAAAAGACTGCATGGCTTGTAGTCACTTTGGTCCCTTATGTTGTCCATCAAGGGGCGACTGTTCTCTAAACTAACTCCACCCACAAATGCTTCTGATCATCACCTAAGCTGTCAGCCAACATCTGGTGAAACTACCCACCAGCTAACTGCCACTGACTGGCTCTGAAGAAACCTACTCTCAAAATGTGTCACATACATATGTTCAAGCCTCAGTGGCATATTTTCCACTTCTATTTCTGTTAATTTTTATGTGAAAAACTTTATCTGCAAAGGCTTGGGAAAATGTCAACTTGCTTTGAAGGTATGCTACTTGAATCTCCTTAAAAGGTGTTTATATTATACACAACTGAAATGTGACATGTCGAAATGTCTTGTAAGCCAATGTGGGCTGCTCACCAAGAGCACTTGACACTTGAAATGAAGTAAATATCACATCAATATCAAATGTTTCCAATACAGAATGACGACCATTTTTAAATACCATGTAAAGACATTGGTAGTCAAATTATATTATCCCCTACCTTATCCACCCATTCCTTATACACACACACACAGCTACACACACAGCCACTCACAAACATGTGCACATCAAGACACATTCACACACTTGCAGATGACACAGAAACCTAGAGACACACTGGCTTTCTATCCCTAGACTCTACAATTTTTCCGTTCGTAATCCCCTCTGAGTCTATTAATATTTCTGTTTCCATGGCAATGCAAAAAGGGCCAAAAGTTGTTGCGATAAGAGGAGATGAGAGCATAAGGAGTAAACTGATAAGAGCAAGTGACCTGCAGAGATCAGAGCACTAGAGGTCAAAGAGAGGAGCAGAGGTAAGTCACTGAGAAATGGACCTTCCTTTCCATGTTCACCTCCACTGCCAAGGGTGAACCCAAAAAACAGACTATGAAGAGGCGCCTGCGATTTCTCATATCAAAACACTTGACAGCAAACCTTAAGTTATTCATTTCTGCAGCAACTATCTTTGTATATCCAGCTTTTTTGCCTGCAGAGAAGTTACATGGGAGAAACAGAAATATCATAACAGCAATGTGACTGTAGTTTTGATGAGGGGAATAACTGGCTGGGGGCACACAACACTATTTGGACAAAAATTGAAGTCTGCAAAAACCTATTGAAATTGGAATGTTAAATAAAATCTGTGCTTCTAAATAACTGCATTATGATGAAAATTGCACTATAGCAATAATTGCCTAATGTTGTACATGTAATCATGGTAACTGTTTTTTTTTTTTTTCAGCGCCAGCTAAAAGTTTGGGTGAACACCATTGCATTTATGTTTTCACATTTAAATTGTATACCCTCAGGCACTTTGATCTGTAATAGCAGATTACAGATTAGTAAGATTCATGTTTCTGATAAAAAACAGAAAAGAGTTTGTCCCACACTCATCTGTAATGACACAGATATACAGCTCTGCAGAAAATGAGGGGGGAAGATGGCAGATTTATGACTTTTTTAAAGGATCATTTCACATTTTCTTTAGGACTTACAACACAGCCACAACATAAAACACATTTCTATGCACAACTTTAAATTCAATATCAATTTGTTGTCAATGGAGTAGGTTCTGGCAGTATATCATGGCTGACTTCCCAGATCTTGGCTTTCTAATTTCTAGTGGTATTAAAGTTGTTCCTTCTCACATGTTTTGGACTGTTGCAGGCTATAAGAATAACAACTTGAGACATTCTCCTCCAAACATGGATCCAGTGAAAAACACACAATAATCACCCGCCCCTCTGCCAGACCTTATAGAAAGTAGCTTTATAAGATATTGCTTTACCTGTTTGTTGTTACACTTCGGTTGGCTGGTCTTGTAGCTGTAATCTGAGTACTGGTCTGAGCCAGTAGAGTTGTCATCTCCTCCCGTTCCTACAAAGGTGTTAGCGGCAGGGAGGTCCTGGACAGCCTGATGCTTCTGAGAGGCTGAAGGGGATTGGGCCTGTAGCTGGATGGAGGGTAAAGGAGAGTTGGAGCGATAGTGCCTTCCTATATCAGGGCTTCCAGGAGAATACGTAAGGGGAAGATGGATCCTGGGGCTATCATTGACACCGTCGAGGTTGAACTTGAGACTCTTTTGAAGGCTGACTTCTTCCTCCTCCCCGAGGGGTTTTGACTTTTGGGGTTTTCCTTTCCTTCCTTTTTTGCCTTTAGCATTCTTTGGTGCCTGTTTGGGGGCATACAGGTCTTTTGATTCCTTCTTGCCCGCCTGGTAGCCACTCTTGGTCTCTCTCTGGATGCGATGTCGAATAAATACCACCACCAAGATCAACATTACAACACCTGCCACTCCAGCAAGGCTGCCATATAAAATGTTACTGCGTTGAGCAGCAAGACCACTGTCAGGGTCACCAGCAATATCTCTGTCCAGCGGTGTGTAGAGACTGTGTCCAACAAGGGCCTCGACCAGGCTGACATTTGAAATGGTTTCATTGACATAGATATGAACCAGGGCAGTGGCATGACGTGCAGGCTTGCCCCTGTCACTCACCCGCACCACCAAGCGATGCAGGCCACCATGTTTTCTGGTCATCTCCTTAGCGAGAGTGATCTCTCCATTGGAGGGGGAGATGCGAAATAACTGGTAAGGGTTTCCACCAGTAATACTGAAGACCAGCTCTGCATTAGGCCCACTGTCTAGATCTTCAGCTTCCACAACTTCCACATGGCTATCAGGTGAAGCTAGAGGGGACAAGCGCCTGAAGGAGGAATTGGAAGGTTTGGTGACCACAGGGTCATTGTCATTTTCATCCAGGACATTGATAGTGACGCCTACATATGAAGACCTGGGTGGCTCTCCTCCATCTACCGCCTTCAGACGGAAAGTGTAGCTGCTCTCTTTCTCCCTGTCAAACGATATGCTGGAGAGAATGGTGCCTGTTCCATTTTGGACCACAAACTTTCCTCCATCAGGCTCAACAGAGAGGTGAACACGAGCATTTTCACCCTTGTCCACATCTAAAACTGTCACCATGCCAACAGGACTGAGAGGAGGCATGTTCTCCAAGACTGAGAAGCTATAGCCGCTTAGCATGAACTTGGGGTCATTATCGTTGCGGTCAAGAACTTTTATCACAACAGTTGCTGTTCCTTTATGAACGGGTGACCCTTTATCTGCTGCAGTGACCTGGAACTCATGGCGCTCTTTATGCTCTCGATCCAGTGGGCTTCGGGCTCTTACTTCGCCTGTATTTGGTTCAATCTCAAATAGGCCCTTGATGGATGAATCTGCCACAATGCTGTAGATGAGTTCTGCATTAGTGCCACTGTCAGCGTCCGAGGCTGTCACATCCACAACCCTTTCCCCTGGTTGGTTCTCTTCAGCAAAATCTACTTCAAACAAGGTTGGGGAGAATATTGGGGAATTGTCATTCACATCGGTCACCTGCACCTTCAAAGAGTTTGTACTAGAGAGTGCTGGGTTGCCAGAATCCACAGCCACAATCTCTACTCGGTATTCCTTCACCCTTTCATAATCTAGAGGAGTGGTGGTCTGTAGAAAATACTTCCTCTTATTGTCGCTGGATGAGTCACTAGCAGGGCGCAGCTGGAAGGGCACATCTCCCGCCACCACACAAGTGACCACAGCATTCTCTCCCTCATCCCTGTCAGACACCTGTACCAAAGCTACGGCTGTTCCCACAGGCATGTCCTCTGAAATGTTGGCCACTCCTTCACTGTGAGTTACAAGACCAATCCCACGGATCTCCACAGCGGGAGCATTATCATTTTGGTCAGTCACCTCAATTGTTACAAAGGTCTTAGAGCTTTTAGGCTGTGGTCCCTTATCCCTTGCCACCACATAGAAGGACAAGCTGCTGATTTCCTCTCTATCCAGTGATCCTTTGACATAGATAATGCCAGTAGACCGGTCAATTCGCAGGAGTTTTGGCACTGGGTCTAATGCTTGGTGAAGGGTGTACTCAATTTCTCCATTAGGGCCCATGTCAGAATCATTTGCTCTTACCTACAATCAAAAGGAATGCCTATGGTTAATGGCAGAATCGGGGAAGAATTCAGGGTTAGAACTAAAGGAAAATTGTGTAAGATTTTCTCAAAGCACCAATGGTCCATGAAAGAATGAACAAATGAATGAATAAATGACTGAATGGACAGCCTGTCATAATGGTGTCATCACTATCATAGCATGTAAGCAGTTTTTTTTTTTTTTTTTTTTTTAAAGCGTATTACTTTATTACCCTTCTGGTCTTTACTGGTCTTTTTCTCTTTTATTTTTGATCCCAGGAAATGGGCTTGGATCACATTTAAACATACTACAATTTGGGTTACCTACTGCAATTTCACAGTCATATGCTGGGGAAGTCCTACACATAGCAACTTACTAGTAACTAGTAATACATAATTCTGTAACTTAGTAATTACAAGGGGTGTGCGATAATGACAAAAATAATATCACAATATTTTGGGGGATTTTGCTGATAACGATAATATTTTGAATCCCTCAAAAATGTTTAAAAAAATGTGTTTGTAAAAGTCTTGTATTGTACTAGTTTGGTCTTGTTAATAGTATATTAGATGTTGTTAATGGTATTAAAAAAACAACTTATTTAAGAAAAACAGGTTGTTTAAAACCATTTTTATTGACCGCTTGAATTGGCACTGTATCCTTTGCAATATAACTGGTGACAATGTTTGTTATTTCTTGCTGTTGCTCTTCTTGTTGTAAGGCACTCTTTTGCAGAATGACTCTGCCAAACTTTGCTGACTGTGTTTTTGTTTTGCTTGTACCTCATTTTTTGCTTGAGCTGTGCAGGGAACTGCACTAGCTTAGCTTGTTGTGAAGTGTAAATGCTGTATATTTCCTCATTGCGCATGTGCTGTAGTCTGTCCTACTTGGCTTGATCACTTGCAGTGAATGAGTATGGACTCTGAAGGTGTGTTTTGATTGTTTTTTACAAAACACTTGAGTTTGTCATTTCACACATTGTTAAAACATCAATTAAGATACTATCATAGATGACATGTACTGCACACCCCTGGTAATTACTAGTCATTAATAATACTTATTACATAACCTTATATTAATATATAACATTAAACAGAATTAATAACCTTCATTATTTGTCTCTGATTTGTCTTCTGCCCATGTAACAGTATAATAACAACAGCAACACGGAGCTAAACTAAGTGCTCTTATTTTGCTAATGCTATAATGCAGTTTTTCCCAAACAATGGTATGCATACCACCAGTGGTAAGTGAGGCTACACCTGGTGGTATGCAAGAGCCTTGCTGAAAGGCCTATCCGCGGCACTCCAATTGGCCAAAGTCCTTGGATTAAAACCAAAAAATTTTATTGAACTGTTGAACTGTTGATTTTATTAACTGTTGATATCCCTAGCAAGATGTATTTGTGGTTTTGAGTACCTGTGGTCTGCTAAATATAGTTTTACAGCTCCTCTCTCTTGCCTTTATCCCGGAGCTCTGGCAGCACGGTTCGTCTAGCCAATCAGAAGAGAGAATCAGCCCCTTTCTACTGATTGGCTGACTGTTTTCTGAATGACATACGGTCGGGCCAATCAACTGACGTCACTGCGCAATGCATTCTGGGACGTAAACAATAGTGCGCCGCCATATTGTGAGGCCATATTGAGCGAGAGAAAAACAGAGCCAACGAGATACAGCAACTACTTGAAAACTTGTCGAAAGTGAATTATCATCTAATGTAAGATTGTCATGGCTACCGCCGAGGGGGACTGGCTAAGTTTGCTAGCTTGGTAGCTGGTTGCCTGGGGGTGCAGGCACTGTGGGCGGAGTCACCGTTCTTGACGTCAAGGAGTAACGGAAGTGCAATCCGCTCATTTTACAGGAACAGTTTCAAAAAACGGGCTGTGTGCATTTCTCCATTTATCATAGGTGTAATGTAATGGGACAGTATTTATGTGGCCCAAAGACCTTCCCTATCACGCAAAAACAACAAAAATTGCATTTTTCAGGCCATGGGGCCTTTAATTTACTACAGACAATAGTTATACAATAATTATTTAAATATTTTAGAAATAAAATTTGCGTAGCCACATAGGGTGATGTGATGTCAAGTCCGACATAGCATGTGCTAGTAACGATGTACTTGGATGGTACTTGGGATACTTGGGTTTAGTTCACAGTAGTACATGATCTGAAAAGTTTGGAAACCTCTGCTGTAATACTATAAGAGTCTTTAAGGTAAATCAATTCAGTGTAACACATTTTGGAAATTTACATAGCATAAAACCATGTGCATCAAAGACTAATAGTGGGCTGTGTTTTGTATCACAGATGAGATCTGCACTATTCAAACATGATGAGTCTGTTTTGACATGATTTTAAAACAAAATTTTAAGAAAAACAATATTGTATTTATGAAAAGATGAAAAGAGGTTTTCTTAGTTTTTCTTTTCAATTATGGCTATGTATCTGAAGTAGACACACTACACAGGCATGCACAAATTTCTCAGCTGGTGAATATGAAATTCAAAATGATGTACCAAAAAGCACAAAATATTTTGATTGCAATTCAATGTTTCACTTGCTAGATGATCCAAAAGAAAGCACAAATTTCAAGCATACAGCAGTCTTTTGCAAAACCACCTCACCTGCAACACAGAGTGCCCCACGGGACTATTCTCCGACACTTCCGCCTCATAAGTGGACTTCTCAAACTTGGGAGAGTTATCATTGGCATCGGTGACTACCACTCTCAGCAAAGCACTGCTGTAGCGCTGTGGGTTTCCTCCATCCACTGCCTTGATGGTTAGGTCATAGGAATCCTTTAACTCACGATCTAGGCTACCCAAGACGATAAGCTGGGGGAGCTTCTCCCCCCTGTCCTCAGCCACCTGCAGGCCGAAAAGGGTTGCTGCATCTGGCCCTGCAGTCAGGGCATAATCAGCCACCCCATTCCTGTCCGAATCCCTGTCTGTAGCTAGGGGTATGGAGAATAGTGCCCCCATGTGTGTGTTCTCAGGGACAGAGATGGTAAGCACAGAAGAGGGAAATTGGGGTGTGTTGTCATTGATGTCCTGTACCTCAATACGTCCTTCAATGAGTCGTGGGCTCTGGTTTTGTATCAAGTCTGTCACTGACACTTCAAATTCCAGGTAGCAGGGCTTACCCTTAGCCTGGGACCGACAGTCCCTCAGGGTCTCTCTGTCAATTGGGATCTCTGTGGTGAAGATGTCTCCGGTCTTTCCATCAACACGAAGGTAAGGGGCACCCACCTCCAGCTTGTAGAGATGACCTGAGTCTGGCAGTCCCTGGTCTGCTGCCAGGCTGCCTATTAGGGTGTTGGGAGGCTGCTCCTCCTGAACTCGGTACAGGATACTGCCTTCAGTCAAGCCACAGCCCAGCACTAGGACCCACAACAGGAGTACTCCCGGTTTCAGTTCCATTAGGTCATCAGATGATCTGCCTGTGAAACAATAAAGTGAAATGATTTAAGAAATATTGCCTCCTTTGTCAAATAATGTGTTTGAAGATTTAGCTGCAACAACCTTAATGTAAATTATATTAGTCATATGAGACTGTAAGCACTGCCTGTAAGGATCTTGAAGAAATTAAATCTGGTAAATAAAAAAAGAAAGAAAGAAAGAGCTCCTGTCAACAAGTGAATTTAGTTATCAGAAAAAAAAAATTGTGCATTACGCTGCTCAACTTATTATAACTTTGAAACTGTAAAAAATCATGTTTGTCAATAAACTGTGTTGAAACCTACAGCAGGCCTGCAAGCACAGTATAATAATTAAACAACAACAAAGGAAAAAGAGGCATTTTCAAAACATGAAATACTAACAATAGCTCAGCAGGGTTTCTTTTCTGCCAGAGAGCTTTAATGTCTTTTTTATACAAATTAAATTTTGCAGAAGAGATATCTAGAGAGCTCACATGGAAAACAAACTTGAGGGCCAGTGTGCATGGTTTCAGCTGTATAATCAAATTAAGGTCGAATACCAAATTGCACAGATTTCATAGAGCCTAGAAGACTATTTCAGAACACTCTTTGACACCATTAGATGGTGAAGGAAAGCAGCTCAAAAATAACCTGTGTAGATATTGCATAAAAATAATCTACCAAAATATCATCTACAGACAGGATTGAACTCACTGAATCACACTGATGTACTGTATTGCCAGAGAGCCTGTAACAATGAATACTTGGGTAAACTCAGGGTCAAAGAGGCAGTTAAACCATCACTCCTCATGTAGATTATGTAACTCGAGGCCAAACTGTTATCATCACATGCAGCTTGCAACAATGCACAATGCAGAAATCTCCATCCATGCCCCATTGCTATTGGCTAATTCAAACATTGTAATCATTATGTTTGATTTCAATGCCTGCTATGTCAACTAATTAATTATAACCTATTATTTTAGTGTCTTCTTTGATCCATATTCCCCTAAGCTAAAGAATTCTAACTTTTTTTCTAACTGCAAATGAGTTAAGACTATAATTATTTCCTGTGTGTGTGAACAGTTCTATTGGTAATTGAAATGAGAGCAGACACTGAGGTTAAATATCAAGCTCCAATGCTCTGGAAAACTTATTGGTGGCAGTGTGTGTGTGTGTGTGTGTGTGTGTGTGTGTGTATGTGTGTGTCAATGTGTATGTGTGTGCTCTCACAGCAGACTGTAAGGATCCCTTTGTGGTGTTTGTGTTTGTGGGTACTAGAGGCAAACAGAGGGGAGAAATTTGACAGTGTATATGTATATATTAATGCGGACAGAATATGCATTATTTTGGAGCTGAATCAATATTTCCTACACCTTCCCAGCATGAAACAATGTTCCAAAGAAGAGCAAAGCAAACATGTATTAACCTAGACAGCAAAACAAAAATATACAGAAATCCAATGAGAAATCCAATTCCTCTGAATATGTTAAAATTGGAAGTGCAGGTTATTGATGCACTAATTGCTTGGTTATTGATGTGTCCCTTTTTACATTTGCAGGGGAGCCTCTGGTCGATGTGGCTTGAATAGTGAGTGTATGTGTGTGTGTGTGCGTGAGTGTGTGTTTTTATGAGTTAAGAGAGAGGACGGCAGGCAGGGGTAAAAGCATAATCAGAGAATTTGAAGTGCACTACAAAACATTTCTGAAACCTACTGATGACAATTAACATTTCAACATAATCATCTGTCATATCATCAAGTATGGGTGATTGTTTGAAAATGTGTCATACTGCTATTAATGTCTTTGCCCTAACTGGATCAGCGACATTAACTGACATTATACATTCAAATATTGAAATACACACATCACCTCCAATTTAAACTGCTTAATGAGTTAATTCTATTAACATTTGAAGAAATCAATTACAGACTGAGATACTGACCATTTGGGGGGTAAAATGGGTTATGAATTGATTTAGTGTTCATCATAAAATGATTACAAAAAGGTTGTTACTGAGTAATAGAATAATTTGGGCTTTTTTGGATTGTTTGGGGGGGGGTATTGTTGCCTCAATTAGGCAGTTCAAAGTGGCGAAAGATAGGAAAGACTGGGAAAAGAGTGAAGAAGATGACATACGACAAAGGTCCTGGGCCAGAATAAAACTTAGGGTGTTGCAATTACAGGGCATGCGCCTTAGCCTACCAAAAAATCATGACACTCCTAATAAAACGTTTCACTAGATATACACTGATGGATGTGAGGTTGCATAAATTGCACACATTTTGGAATGAAACCCCTAATTTTTTTTTTTTTTTTCTTATATTTTTAACCAAAACCATCTCTACCATTACGGCCACTTCTAGGATGAATAGGATTGCTCTGGTAATGAGTGATTGTTATGGTAGATGACATTCATGACTTAATGTCTTCCAGTTGGCCTCATGCCTGTCTTCCAGATGGCACCGTGCCTAGCAGCCACAGTGAATTGGTGTTCTTTTTCTTTGTTTACATTTACATTAAAATTCATGCTACTTGTAAAATATGTATTTCGCCATCAGTCAGAATCTGTTATCTGATGAATATTATGGACACCATGCCTTTAGGTCTTTATCTCAAGTATCAGAGCTCTCTCATTGACATTGTAATCAAAAACATGACAGCAGTAAATTTGTTTCCCCATTTCCAAAGCACTCAAGACAGTGATGAATCAGAAAGTGCGAGATGCTTTACCTCTGGAGGACGTGAGGATTCCACACGCTACTTCCTAAACTACTGAGTCTCTCCAATGTTCGCTCCCTGAACTACAAAATGGACGAATTAGAGCTGCTGAACAGAACTAACAATGGCATGTCGTGCATCTCAGCGTTTTTCTCAGAAAAACTTGGTTTCATCTGCCATCCCAGATGGCGTGGTAGACCCACAAGTCTACAAGCTGATTCAGGCAGATCACAATACATAACTCAGCAGAAAATCTAAAGGGGGAAGTCTGAACTGTTACATCCACAACAGTATGAATTTTTATATCACATCAGGATCCTGGTCAACTAACCTGGATTCTGTGTTTTTTGTCTCAGCTGTTTTGCTTCTGTAAGCTTTGCAGTATACAGAGGGAATGCCTACAAGTGGGGCAGATATTAAAAGTGGAAACAGGCATAAAAAATCGGCAATCTTCATGTTGGGTGATTTTGCCTACTACCAGTGTGCTGGCACCTTATAGTTGTATAGGTGGAAGAATACATAAGAAGTGTAACCTCCATGATTGAACGCCACCTGTTGCCACCAAAATGCTATGGTACTGTTGTTGCAACTAAGAGACCTGCTTAACAAAATATTTAATTCATGAGTTGACTTTGCCACTAGAGTTCGAAAATCGCCCCACAATTTCCTGGTATTTGAATGTGTTAACCTAAAAATGGCTCACGCTTGTATGACTTCTAACAAGCTGCTTGTTGCAGGAGAGCACACTGAATTTCCCTGATGCAGGGCTCTCAGGGCTCTGTACAGCCTAAAGAGTGCACACTAAAATTCCTCTGAGCATTGCACATTTGAGAAAGTGTTACATACAAACAAACAAGCCAACACTCACACCCAAGCTCAGCTCTTATAAATGTGCTCTTGTGCACCTTCTAATCGAAACTCCAAAAATACAACAGACAAACCATTTGTATAGCAAATGAAGAAAAAAATTTACCCCACCATTTAAGTAGCACTCAGCACATCTCCCATTTTGTAATCATTCAGTGGTCTAGACTAGAGGTGTCAAAAATGACAATCAATTCAAGGGCAAAACAGAGCCTATATTTATTGAACACTTTTAACCCAAACTGGTCATTCTTTTGATTAAAATATGTCCTATGTAAAAAATAATGATTAATACACAAATATAAACTTCGCATGAAACATTTCTCGCCAAAAAATGTCTTTCTATAAAACAAAATGAGGGTATCTAAACCCACTTTAATTAGAGTGGGAAATGACATGAAAAGATATGATTGTGCCACAGGCCTGATTTGAACAGGCTTGAGTCGAATAAATGTGATCTAGATGGTTCCAAGAGAAAACTGAAGGCAGCCAAACCATGATGGACTTTCAAGGACTGACTTAAACTAATAGTTCTGACACATAGGCCAACACAGTGCGCCTCTTTGTCTCTTTCTGTGAGGACACATACTTTACAAGAATGCCACTGTCAAGAGCATTGGAAATCTATGGTTTACTGAGGAGTTTAGGACCCAGAGGAACATCATGGAGGCTCACCGTCTGGGAAATTGAAACGAATACTGCCTGGCCAAAACCCAGCTTATCAAGGCCATCAGGGGTGCCAACTCCTAGTATAAGACCTGACTAGAGAGTCAGTTTTTCATGACTCATGCTCAGCATGGCCATCACTCAACAGACTCACAAGCTGCAGGAGTAGACCCACCCGAGCAAACCCTGCACTTGCCAACAAGCTCTATAGATAGAAACTGAGTAGAGTTCCAACCAGAAAGGCGAAAGGAATCAACTTTGCAAGTAATGCTGATATGCCCACTGTAAGTCACCTTGGACCGTTAGCTGTTATCACTCAGTTGATTTCAAATAAAATGTGTTAGTGTTGCCGCTGTTATGTTTCCATTCTCCCATAACTACAAGTCGGTACTGTAAAACACTGACATCATTTGGGGTCAAAAAGAGCAATAAAATATTGTATGTGACAGACAAAAAAAAAAAAAAAAAAAGAAAGAAAGAAAGAATATTTTTGTAAGCACACGGGAACAATCACGGCAGCTACACTGGGAACAGACAAAAATATGAGTCTTAACATTAGCATGAATGGGGGTTTCATAATCATTATTATTGTCATCATTATTATGTCTGCCTTCCCCGTTTTTCTGAACACATTCCCTCCTTCTATCTATTCCTTCTTCTGTTGAGAAAGACAGGCTGTTCAGAAGTACCCCCTTGCAACTGACAATTCTGCACCCTTCAGACAAGATGGTGATACGACTTTTCCTGCAGCAAAACATCAGGCAAGGAGACTCTGATTAAGTCTCTTGGCTATGATGAGCCCTCAGACAGTGCTCCAACCAGCTGACCCCAAAGTTCACCAGCGCATTTTAATGCTAAGTCTCTATAAACAAAGTTCAGACCTGCTTCACATCATGCACAGCAGGTTCCGAGCCTTAATGAGGCCAGTCACTGAGAGAACCGGTGTTGTTCGAGCATAAAAACATTGCAACCCCCCCTTCGTCCCCCCACAGTTTGCTTATTGGTCAGTGGACAATGCAGCATGCTTTTTGACATCACTGGCTCCATGGGTAGGATCAAGTGCACTGACCTGAACTCTGACTTCAGAACTGTCACCTTAAAGTGGATCAGTTTTGCCTAAAAACCTTTTCTTACCTCTTCTGGGTGGAAATGACAATCTAGAGTAAGGTTTGTTTCATTGGACTGATGCATTTTCAGCAGAGTAACACAATTTTGTGGATTTTGTACCAGCACGGTTGAGAAAATAAAAATGTAGGTGATGACACAAATTACAAGCAGAGACCATCAACATGAACCAATGCTCAAAAGCAGTGTTATTATGAAAGAGAAAAAAAAAATAATAATAAGGATACTGTTTTTCTTGGAGCATGGCTTAACAAAACATCTATGATTGTTGTTAATGATTATTAGGATAATGGTCCAAACTCTTGTCCTTCTGTGTTCATACTCTAAATAGGAGTAAGGAACTGTCAGAAATTAGCAAGATACACTAAATATTATTAGCCAGACCACAATAGTTCCCACAATGTGTTCAAGATACTGATTATTCTGAGTGACCTTTAATTAGAATCGGCGGGGCTGAGCCAAATACTTTCAGCATGTCCAATACTTTCTGAAATGGAGGTCAGTTTACAAAAAGGAATGTAGTTTTCCTTAAACTCGACATCAAGTAGGGAGGAAAATACCTACAACTAAATGTCCCAATTGCTGTTATTCATTGTCATTTCACCTCCAAAGTAATGAGTCATTGTCCAAATAATTATGGAGCAAAGTTTATAGCCTCATCTGAAAAGGCCAAAAGTGATATTACTTAGCAAAGCAGATTGCTTCCTACCATGACGGTGGGCTTGTCAGTGAGAATTGCTTCCCATTTAACAACTGAGGGTAATAACACACAGTTTAAAGTCACAATCAAACAGCATTTCGAGAGCCTCTTGCTTCCTCAAGTTGATGCATTTCTGTTGAAAAGGGTTGCTGATGCAGGGCCTAACACAGAGAGGCATATTCCAAAAGTGTGAACCAATGGGTAACCAGCTAGGGAGATAAAAGCAATTGATGGGAGGGGTGCCATTGTTCAAAAAATGTTATGACTTTATTGGTTGAAATTTTGTTCATGCCTAATCGTTCAGCATGACATCACCACTAAAGACAGTTTTTTTCCAGGATGTTGATGTAATGGGAATTTGATGGAGGAGAGAGAGAAAAAAATCTAAATGTATTAAATTCTTTGACATGTATTGTTAAATAGGTGAGTAATTTCACCTTGAAAATTACCAAACAAGCTGAAAAAGTAATTTTCATTTTCACTGCGACTATAATGTGTCTAAATAAAGTCAGCAACCGTAAACATGAAAGTTTTCACATGCTCATCAGAGGAGACGGTACAGGAAAATCATTTTTAAAAATATTGCAAAAAGATCCATGTGAGTAAGCAAATGTGTTGAAAGGAAGCTCTAGTGTCAGGTATATACATAAATGACTACATACTGACTTCACTAATATACTGTTTTTGGTGGAATACACATTAAAATGAATGATACATGAATGGAATCAAAACAGCACACATAACTGATTAATGACCATTATATTTTTCACAGCTCCTCCTAGAATTAATTATAAAATCACCATTCAGTTCTATCTAGGTTACCTGAACATCCTGTCATGTTGCACAGAGAATTAATTAGCAATAAGCTTCAAATATCTTAGCAAGTACTGGGGAGAGAAATTAAAACACAGATGTCCCAAAGAATTTGCTACGTTTGAAGCCAGATCAGACTTTTTTAGCTTCAAGTAGCTGATAAAGAAGTCTCTCCCTGGCTAAATTTGGGCAAAGGAATAATGAAAAGTAGCATAAATATGAGAAAAGGCTAAATAGTGCCGGTGTGCACGTGCGCCGAGCCCGGTTACCATAGAAACAGACAATCTACTGAGTGAGTCAACTCAGTGAGTGACTGGGTGACATTTGCTCTTTAGGTTGACCACTCCACAGGTCCAGCAAAAGACGACTAAAGAGCACAGGCTGTCAGCGCTTGCGTCTGACTGTGTATTTTACAATGTGATAAATAAATATAAGAGAAAGGTCTTGCGTTGTGTTCACTGCAAACAATCTCGGCAGTGCACAAGAGAAAAACAAGTCATTCATACAATTTGGCCACCTATATTTTTACATATGCAAGGACATTAAAGATTAATGGTCCATCAGCACCACCACTTGATGTTTCCTTCCTCTGCCAAACCCAAATTCCAGCCTGTTGTACAAATCACTCTAATGAATTTCATCTGCAGGATGCACTCCATGGTGCTCTGGTACAGTGAGGAATGAACGGATTACTTAATTATTTTATCCATTGATGTGATTTGATCTATTGGCTGACTCGGTGTCCAAGAAATAGCCACTGCCCTCCAACCACTGTGGTGCATCTTACATGGTGTCACTATAGCCTTAGGTCTCCTTTTTGGCTCCTATTCCCTTGGAGTTTATAGCAATGTTATTCTACAGCAGCCACACCTCTAGTGACTGTGTATTACCTGACAAATGGTGGCGAGAAGGCAGTGGTTACTGGTTGGTGTATAAGCTCAGTGCATGGCCTTTTGAATCTGTCATGGAGCCTTTCACATCTTCCACACTAAAAAAAAAATAATGAGGGAGGGTCCATACTGCAACTGAAAATGTAATGAATGCATTGAGATCAAAGTGTCTGCATTTAGGCCTTGCCTGAGAATTTAAAGGGAGACATCATGACCCTGATGGTGTTGACAGGTCCGCAAACTTTATGGTTATTCTGTGTCACGGGTATGTAACCTCATATCGAGCTTATTAAAAATATACTGGAAGGATTTTCACCAATTTTGCATTATTTTGTGAAAGCTCTCTCCCCAACTTTCAATATAGCTATTTGAGCACTCGTGACAGAATACAATATGTGCTATTTCCATGGTTTGATCTGGTTACCGAATGGCAAATAGTTAGCCTCCCCACAGCAACTCCATTAGATGACAGATCCCGAAACTAATATTCTTCAGCAGCCCTTCACCATCCAGAGCAATGTGGGGGAACTGCATGAGGAAGATGCTGTTACAATCATTCAACTACCTGCTATGACGGGAGGAGAGTCAAATGCAAAAGAAAAATGAAAGAGAAAAAAGTGATTGCTGCCAGAAATTATTTTTCAAGCAATAGATAGATAGATAGATAGATAGACAGATAGATTGATAATATTTCTATTCAATGTTTTTTCTCGGGATTTGAGTTTGTCTTTGGCCAAACCCGTCACAAACAACTCCACTGCTTAAAATCTACTGATTAACATCATTGCATTTATTAGGTTTATTAAGTCCTGGACAGTTAGTGAACTTTAGCCTGGAACTGGATTGCGGGCCCGGTCTGATCTGGGTAGTTTTGATGGCCTCGTCTGTGTGGGAGCTTCGACAGACACCACTATGTAAAATAGACTGTTAAAATTTGCCTGGTGGTTGGTGGAGTGGTGAGAAACAACACCCCAGACTCTCACTAGAGAGGAGAGGAGATTACCCGTGGTGATGCGCTGATCAGGATTTTTCCACCAATTAGCATTTACGAATCTCTTAATAAGAAAATTGCCTGATACCGATCAGATAATTGTTTACGAATATGGTAGACCATGCATCAGAGCCCTTTGCGCAAAACTCGTTAAGATTGGGTAAATATCTCTGAATAAAGATCCTACACTAATATGGACTGAGTGTTATATGAGTGGGTCGTATAGAAAGCAATGCAACAGAGTGATGGTGACTAAGGGCTGATGCAAATAGCACAGATTTTCTGCTTGACGGAATCAGAATGGAATAATGAAATTAAATCAGCCGATCGCCGGTCAAGATCAGCAGATTGAGGCGCATGAAGCCTACTCACATCAACAACGAAGTGCTAAGATATGCAGACTTAATACCATTACTCAGGAGGCTAGACCTCAAATCTACTCTGATGTGCTTTCATTGCAATCTGTCGCCTTATCATTCATCTCATCATTACCGTAGGATACCTAGGCTATAAATACGTCGCACAACCTGTAACACTGAAGAGTACGGGTTTGTCTAGAATAAAGTAAACCACACACAAGTTGTTGCAGAAAACAGTCTATTTGGCCTATGGCCTGTGTTATTAGACTTATATTGATACATTTAGAGCATTCAGAAAATATATATATATTTTCAAGAGGAGCGCGATCCACAGCACCAACGCATATCTTCACCAATCCAGACGCACATGCTAAACAAAACACAGCAACTTTTGGAGTTATTTCGCTGTAATTTCAATACCCTACCTGAACCAAGAGACTTCTCGTATGTGCGCTTGTCGCGTTATCCGTCCGTCTGATATTTCCCCTGGTGATCCCAGAGGCAGGTGTCTAACCCTCAAACCTCCGTTTCAGTGGTGATATCAAAATAACTTCAGCGGGCAGAAAATCCATCAAAACGATTCATAACTTTCCGCATCAAATTCGAGGATCCCACGTCCCACCGTCGTCTCTCAGCCATCTATACCATGTAGCTACAACATAAAAAAAAAAAAAAAAAAAAAAAAAAAAAAAAAAAAAATCAATTTCTGTCCGTGAAAATAACAGGCTATAAGCGGGTTGTGTCAGATTGGTTTATGATAGCGCCGGAAAATGAAGCGTCTCATTCCATAGGGAAAGCCTAGTGTATGCCATTTTCAATCCTCAATAACTGATCTCTGCCAAGATATGCACTCGTTTGGTGCATCCCTTTGGTCCAAGTTTCTCCAGCGCTTCCCCCGATATAGGAATAAGTAACGCGCACTCTGAGAACGCACCGACTACCCAAATGACAGCATTATAAATGTCATTTCCCCCAAACAAAACGGAGTAGCCCACACCTCAACAAGAAACCCATATGAAGCATTTCCAGAGAGCAAGTGATGAGATGTTGTGGGTAGGTTAGTTGCTCCCCTCTCTTCCCTCTACTCATCGGAGCGTGGGAGGAGGTGGGGCTCCCATCCACCGCAGCGCACACACACACAGCAACTTCACACTAACATCACATTAAGCCTGCCAACCAGGAAACTGGTTGATGATTATTATAGTTTGAGAAGATCTCATCAAAGTAGGTCACCTAAAACAGAGGCAGACACAGTTTTGCAAGCATGCGTGCAGGCAGTGAGCAAACAGCAGTCCTAGCTGTCTTGTATTAGAAATAAATCTATTAAATGCATTGATCCTAAAACTTCCGTTTAGATTTGATGAATCCTGTAGTTTGCCCTGATAATTTACTTGTTGATATGTATTCCATGCAAACTGAGTGGCCTAAGATGGAAGCTGAGTTTAACCATATGGACGCTATTTATTCATTTGGCGCCACCCTCAGGCGATTATAATAAGCCAGGGAAGTAATTCAGCCGTCTTTAAATCAACTCGGGAAATTAGGGGAATTGATTGTGTTAACGCTGTTTGGTGTTGAAGGAGCGCACATTATAAAATTGGTGACTTGCCAGTGAAGATAATGACAATCAATTCTACAGGACAAAGGCTCTGCAGTTAGTGCACCTTGGAATAAGCTACTTGAGTTGTCTCTGACATCATGATACAGCTGCAGCATCCAGTGCATTTAAAAAAGGAAAAAAAATCTAACAGTTGCTTAGGGCAATAAATCAGCATTGTTCAGCAGGGAGCAAAATACATCCCATGCCACTCTTCCCTTTCTTCCAGCACTGACGCCAGTGATCATAACTGCTAAAGCATAAGCAATAGACCAGGAGCAATAAGTCAAACACAGGGTTTTGCCACAAAGGAGAGCCTTGAGCAATGTTCTCCGGAGAAAACATCATTTCCTATCTACCCTAGCCATTCTGAAGCAAGAGTTTATCACAGTGTTTCCAGTCTGTGATCCTTTACTCCTCCTGCAGTCTCTCATTAGCTGCAAGCACACAGCTGTTGGGTTACCTCTCCAGGGCTCCCATTAAGGGCTGCCAATCAAGCTTACAGTGTCCCACAGCCAATCATATTAGAGCTCCCGCCCACGCACCGCCACCGAGATGCGGGTCCTCACCAGTCATACTAATAACATTAGGACAGTTACACCGGTTGACCCAAAAGTCCCATGTGGTGAGGATGTGGATAAGAACTTTATAAGAACAAAAGTTAACATTTACACCGATAAGAGACACGATCGACAGGACAGAATAGTAACAGCACAGCTGCACAAGAGGTTCAGCAGTTTCCCCAGAGTGGTAGTCCAACCACTGAGTCAAAAATCAATGTAATTTCATAACTTTTTTAAAACTGTAACTTGTTGGAAGCACTGGTGTAAATCAATCAAACTAAAAGTTTAAGAAAAAAAAAGTGCTACATGCTGAATATAATCAATTTACTCACTATTTGAATATATAATCCAAGCACTGCAGTCACAGGAATTTCCTACAGAGAAAAAATGTAAACAAACAAACAAGCAGTTAATGTGCCTTAGAGTATTGCACATTATTGCCCTTCATATTCCTTATACAGTAAATGAGATTTAGTATTCTTTTGGAATTTGTTACATTATAAAAATAGGACAGTAGTATAATTTTTACCATGCCAGTCTTTCAAGAATTTGCTTTTTTTTTTTTTTTTTTTTGTATTTTCATGTGATTAAGACTATTTTCAAATTTCCAAATGTTCTTGTGTTTATTCTGTGTATTTTTGTTATGTTCAAATTGTTATATCCATATTTAATATTTGTCTCCCCACTCTCAGCCCCCACCACGCTTGACTGCCCTGGACAGGGATCCCTCTCTGTACAGCCTTTCCCAAGGTCTTTTCTGTTTATTTCTTTAATGAGGTCTTCGTGAGAGTTTTTCCTTGTTCTCAGCGAGGGTCTAAGGTTGAGGAGTGGGTGGTGGTCGTGATGTTCTCATTTATTGTTTCATAGTGTGGGCATTGTGAAGCCTTTTGAGACCGCAACTGTGATTAAGAGCTATTCAAATGAACTTGAACCCACATCACATCGCTGTTGTTGTATTATTATGATTTTTTTTCCTCACATCTATGTTTAAATTGATACTTTTCTCAAGCAGAGACATAAGCGGGGAGATGGAAAGTGCACTACGGCTGTGACTGTTTCAGGTATGAGAGAGGCTGAAATACTGTCTTGTTTGATCTTCCTATTAGTCAGCGGAAAGAGCACTGTTCTGTTTGACTCCCACTCACCTGTTCCTGCTGGCCATATCTGCATATGAGAAAGGCAAAAGAAGAAAAGGGTAATAAGAGCATCAGCACAAAGGTAAAGAGGGCCCTCCAGGTCTCCAAAATTCCCCAAAAGAGGGTGCTCACTGTATCTGCCCTGCCTCCTCTCCATAGCCATGTCATGACTTCTACAGCAGTTATACTTTACTGAACTTGAAATAGCCTGGCTTGATCACTTTCAGTAATTGCATTGTGAATAAAGATTTAACAACAATAATAATAATAAAAAAAAAGCCCAATTATCCCAAATCATTTGTACAGTTGTTTGATAGATAGATAGATAGATAGATAGATAGATAGATAGATAGATAGATACTTTATTCATCCTGAAGGAAATTCACAATTGAATTACATTTGTATACACATGCACACAAACAGTGCAGATGATCTGAAAACATTTACATCTGCTCTCTTATATTCCACAGCCTGAGCACCCTAACCCCCTTCCCACAGACAAAGAACAGCCACGAAAAACAAATACAAAGACAAACGGACATGCAGACACACCAAACACACACACACCCCTTCACAGCAGTGGAACCAACTACAGATACAAATAGAATGAGAATAAAAGGAAAAACAGAGAAAGGAATACAACTAATAATAGCAATATAACATTTTGTAAGCATACAATTTAAACATCAATAATGATTAAAATTGCTTCTGGGGTTTTCATTTTTTTTCCCCACATTAAATCCTATTTAGCATCTGTAGCCGGAATATAAACCAGAGTTCACAGTTATATTGCAATGAAGAATGTCTTCATTTACAGTACCTCCTTGATATCATACCAATATGCTGCAATGTTTGGACAAGTCCTGAATATATATGCAAATAAGCGGTTATCCATATTACATTTGGAGCATGGTGAATTACAAAATGTAATATTTAGATGTTATAGGTGCTACATGCTGTTTATGGATGATCTTAAATTTTGTTTTATAGAACCTAATGGAAAAAATTAATCTTTTTTTCATTTAGAGGGATCCCATTCCATTCATCATTCTCCGCTGTAATTCCAAGGTAGTAATTCCTGCACTCGTACAGATTTGACCAACACCAACAATCTATTTATGAAAATAACTTTTTTTTTTTTTTTTTTACATTAGATCCATTCATGTAACCTCTCATTTACAAATAATGAAAGAACTGAGTGTAGTGTATTTCAACACTGCTCTCATTTGAGATAATGATTTCATTATTTCATGATGAAGTTGAGTTTGAGATGAGTTTGATCCTAAATAAACATATATGGTATATGCCTCAGAATCAGAAACACTTCATCAATCCCTGAGGGGAAACTGGGTAAATTGTTTGAAGAAGTCTGAATGCCACAACAAAAGGACACTGCAAATATCCGTCTTTCCAAAACAGGACATACGCTGGTCTAAAAAGCTTGTCACAAATACGCATAATCTTGGAGTATTACGATTCAGTTCAATAGTTACATTTTGCATACGCGATTCTACATTCCAGATGGTCCTTTCACATTCCATCTGGTAATTCAGATATATTTCATGTCAGTAAAATTCTAGCTCAAGATAAACAACAACAAAAAAAAGATAAACAACTGATTTTCTTATTGGCATATTGACATCTGTATATATTAGGACTGTCAAAGTTAATGTGTTAATGCATGTGAATAATTTGAAGACCTCAACGCGTTATCAAAAAAATTAACACAAATTAATGACCCCCAACATTGCTGCCAGCAGCAAGCTTGTGAACACCAACAAAACAAACAAAATGAATCACAAGATAACCTGTGACCTGTTGGATGGCACATTTTCTTTCAAGAAGTTTTCCAGTGGATCTAAGACAGAAATAAAGTCACACAGACACAATGCAACACTGACATGCCGTTCTGTCAGAGTACAACGAGGTCAAAATAACAGCTGAATGCCACACATATTCCTGCTAATATAGTGCCTCCAGTAATGACAGTAGAGAGCTATTACTAGCAGTAGTGCAGTCACACCACACTTGTGGGGTGTGTGAGGGAAAAATCTGTTAACGCAACTGAGGCCTGAGTGAATCGCCATGGAGTGTCGGCCCATCAGTGCTGTTGAAGACAACAGGCTGAAAAATGTCAGATTACACCCAGGAATCAATCATAATAACCCCCCTGAGGAGCAAAAGTTGTTTCCAAACTACATTATACAACAGTGAACGGGCAAGCAAGTAATTTTATACATTTCAAATATGTGATTAATCTCTATTAAACTATGACTACCTTGTGATTAATACAATTTGTTAAAAAAAAATCACTTGACAGTCCTATTTAAAAGTGGTGAACTATTTCCCGTCATTCTTTTCTTGTCGAGATTCAGAGTTGTTTTTGATTGACAGCTACAAAGGTTGAACAATTTACCCGCTAATGTTTTCACCAGCAGCTGTCAATTCTTTATCGCCTCACCTCATGCACTCTTGTTTATCCCTTTTCCAAACAACACAGGTGAGAAGCTTAGCAGTGAGACAAGCATTGATGTAAAAGAAAAAAAAAAGGTTAAAGCAGAAAAGACAGAGCTAAAAAAGAAGAGGAGGACTTGAAAAGGCACACACTCAGCCAGAGTGCATAAGCATTGAATAGAAAGACAAATATCATAAGCCTTTTTCAGCTGTAACAATGAAGCACAGTTTGCTGGATTAGGGTGATACTTGTACCAGCACTTTTATTCTTCCCTGCAAACATCATGTCAGGGCAACAACACAAAGTCTGAAGGTCTGGTCCCCTTGTTTTTCTAATGAATAATGGCTTCCTAGGAATGTATTTTATACATAGTCTCTGATTGTTGCTGTTACTTATGGGGAGAGAGCACACAGAAAACTTAATACAAGAGGGAGCATCTTATGGTTGGCCCATGTGATTTGGTTAATTAACAGAATGGCACTCCAGTAAGCAGAGAAAGAGCACTAGAAATGGGAATATGTTCCACTCCCAAAGCCTCCCTCTTGTAGAAAAATAGCTTTTTATTTTATTCATTATCTCCACCAGGCAGCAGCCTAGAGGAGATCTTGTGTTTGGCTCTGAGTATGTGTGTGTGTGTGTGTGTGTGTGTGTGTGTGTGTGTGTGTGTGTGTGTGTGTCTGGATCTATCAGACTAATTTTAATTTTTGTGTGTGCAGTTATAACTGTACGATGAAGAACCTCTTGTGGTTGCAATGATTCAAAACCTTTGAAAAATGTTTCTTCTGGCCACTTCTGTTTTCTCCCTTCGTTCACTGTCAAGCTCACTCAACTACTGCTGCTGTCTCTCTCTCTCTCTCTCTCTCTCTCTCTCTCTCTCTCCCTCCCTCCCTCCCTCCCTCTGAGTGTGTGTGTGTGCGTGTGCGTGTGTGTTGCTATACGACGGTCCCTCACTTCATTCACCGGGTGTACTCCTTTTCCTAAAGCCGGAGCACTATCTGGACAGAAGTAATGAGGACTGGCGAGGGAGGAGCATGTCTCTTAACCCTCCTATTATGTTTGGGGTCAATTTGGGGGGGGGGGGGGGGGGGGGGTTTGTTTTATTTGAAAGGCTATTTAGGTAGTAAACAAAGAAACATAAAGTACCTGACACATAAACTTTGGTAACAAGTTTAATTATAATAATTGTGTGGAGGTTTAAACTGCTGGGGTCAAATTGCAGTGCAGTTTCTTTCAAAAGACATATGACTTCAACCAAAGAGCCAGAAGTGGCTCATGAGGTCATAGGTCCACTGGTATAATGTGTGTAATAAAGTTAAACAGATACAGGGATAAACAGTAATAAACAGCTTAAAACAAGAGACTTTTGGAGGTTTACGGTATAATTTCTATATTGTACTGAACTATATCACACAGGGTGTGATATAGTTCAGGAAAGGGGAGATAGGCCTGGCGGGAATCTACTCTACTGAGTGCACACATCTTTTTTTTTTCTTTTCTTTTCTTTTCTTTTTTTTTTTTTTTTTAATCTGACTTTTAAAACCCATTTATATAAATCTGTGAGGATGATGAGCATACTACCTTGCAGGTTTAAATGATCAAGTGGCTGTCATCATGTGCGGTAAACATGTTTCCATGGCTGCTGTGCAATATTCACACCTCCACAGACATTTCAATGCATTGTAATCCAGTTCCTATGATGGATGTGTCACTCTTTTTCTTATGGAGTTTTGCATTGTTTTTTAAAAATGTCAAGAACTGGTTTGCATTTTCTATTTTTACTCATTGTTTCTATTTGCCACTGGGTTGAAATTGTATCTATGTGATCCTGCCAGCAGGGATACATAGCAGAAGAAATAACATGTCTGATAGTGTAACAGTGGGGCTTTAAAGTCTCCTGCAGTCATTTGCTGTCTGACCAAAATGCTGCACAGCTCAGCTGCTAACACTAGACCATCTTAAAAAAAATGGTTAGAGAAAGAGTTACACACACTGGGAGACAGAGATATAGAGGGAAAGAGAGGGGAACACACACACACACACACACGCACACGCACACACACACGCACACGCACACACACACACTCAGAGGGAGGGAGGGAGGGAGGGAGAGAGAGAGAGAGAGAGAGATGGCAAATTAAGCTGCTTAGCATTTTGGTCTTGCTTTTTAGAATGATTAAATTGTGTACAAAGTCGTAAATAAATTCTATAGATTTGAATGGATTAGCAAATGCAGTGCCTTTCATGGCATTCATCAAGTTTTGCAGTCTGAATTAGGGACTTAAGTAATTGAATTATGGATCAAATTCTGTTGTCTGTTGTCTGTTGCTGATTTTTTTCCCTTCACCTGGACTTTTTTTTTTTTTTTTTGCAAACCATTCACAGTTGCCTCCAGACTCATCCTTACAGTAAGTGAAATCTTTCAATTGATTGTTTTACTCTTTGGTGTGATTTGAGGAAAGCAACTGAGCTTCCAGGTGGCTGTTTACATTAAAAGCTGTAGCAATTGCAATGCAATTAACACTTCAGTGTTATCTTTTGCAGAGCTGTTAAACACATCTAAATACATACAATCCTAAAAAAATAAATAAATAAATAATAAAAAAAGTAACATATTAGGCATGCTGTAAAGTGATCATGTGCTGTGTTAGCTACTTCAGATACACTGGGAGTCAACTAGACTCTTGACTGGTTAATTAGTTTATTATTAATTATCAACATATACGTATGGGACAAATTTAACACTCATGCATATCTGGAGCACTGACCTCCACCAACGTGTACCTTTCCTCTGTATCTGCTGTGACCACAGTATGGTAAGCTACAGGTGGCACAGCAAGGAATGGCATTTATCAGTGGTGGTGAGTTAGGCGATAGCCACATGATTTGTTTTGAAGGGCAGTCTGACCCTTCTGAGCAAGAGACAAAGTTGACGATGGGGGCAGAAATGACAGACGCGCATGTGAGAATTAGCTTGAGAAAAAAAAAAAGAAAAAAAAAACTCATCATCTGTAGGCGTGATACACGGCAAGAGGCATCATCTGCAGTGTGGCTGATCAGACCTCACAAAGAGAACTAATGTGGTCCCTTGGCCAAAATAAGTAAGTAAGTAAGTAAGTAAGTGACTTTTTTTCTCATAAATTTATGACTTTATAATGCCAGATTTTTTTTTTTTTTTTTCCCCCGCAGGAATTGTTTTTTCTTGTAAATTTATGACTTCATTCTTGGAAATCTTGAGTTGTTTTTTTTCGCTGGATATTAACCTCCTCCCCCTGGCTCCATAATTAACTAAAATAGCCATGCTTTGCGAACTCTTTAAAGTTCCAATGACACAGCTTTTTGAGAGAAACTAACAGTTTATTTCAATAGTATTTTAAAATGTATTTACATTATTGTGCAATAGTATTGCATAATTGATGTGGATATGCAGCTAAGTTGAGCTAACAGTAATTTTCCTTTTTTTTATGGTGTCTTTATAGACACACATTTTAAAACTTTACCTCAAAGTTCAAGGTTCAAACTTACTTTAATTGTAGTCGTAGGTAGATTTGTCACCTGCTTTTTCCACACACAAACAACAGCTCAAAGACAAGACATGACAGACAAAAGTGACAAGAGTGCATACTAAAGGATTACCCATGGTATAAAAACAAGATTAAAAAAAAAAAATGCTAAAAACAAGGTAGAAATAGACCATTAAGCAACAAAAACAAGTTAAGAATTTTTTTTTTTTTTAAAAAAAAAAAAAAGAAAAGAACAGAACAGAATTTTGCTCCTACAACTATGACTTGTTGAACATTGTTACGGCCACAACGACAAACATTTGGCTCCACTTTGTGACCAGCAACATATAGAGAGGACGCCACAACCTGACATTTCATTCCTGAGCAAAATGTGATTTTATTTTACAAAAATAATTGCCAGAAATTAACCAAAACTATGGGAGTCTGGAGGCCCGGCCAAAAAGAACAGAAGGATGAGGAAGTCTGTGCCAACCACACAATGGGCCGTTGGACCCAGAGCTTCCCCCTAAACTACCAAAACAGCATTTAAACTAAACTAGGAAACAAAGCCACAAAAGCTGGACTACCAGACCTCCATCCTTGAAAGAAAACAAAACATAAAATAAAGAACAAAGTAACAAAATACCCAGGGATGAGCAGGAGGTTGCTCGTCTGGGAGGAAGAGCTCCTACTGCCCCAGCCTTCCTTGTAGAGGGCAGAGCCAAACCTCCAATCAGGTGATCATGCTCGCCTGAGAGAGACAGAGAGACAAAAAGAGGGAGACGTGCGTAACAATCATACTGATGGCTGGTGGGACAAAGCTACCTCAACATGAATCCAACCCAGTGCTCAGGTGTAGCTCGAATGTCTGGCAGGTATAGCCTGAGATCTTCATTTTTATCCTCTCTAACATTTCCGGATATCTACAAGAGTGCATCCAGTTCAATACAGATGTCATACTTTGTTCATGTGTACAATATAAACCATATGCTTTTAGAGGAAAATATTTCAAGGTCTTTTGACACCATCTCCAAAAATGCCTGAGAGAAACATGAGCAGCCATAAGAAAGATGTCAGTGAACATCTGAAATGTCTTTCTAGTAGGTATCTTGTTATTTTTCTAATAATTTTATTGGTAAAACTTGATTCAGCATTTTTTTTTTTTTTTACTCATAAAAGGCTACTTAATGAACATCGTACTCACATTACATTACTTAATATTACATAATAACCAACATTATTTTGATTTTCCATTTGGGCCGATAAAATGGCACTGTCTGTGGTGTGTGTGTGTGTGTGTGTGTGTGTGGTGTTTGTCAGTCAGCCTGTCACACTTACCCTGTTGTATTCAGTGGGAAAGTGAGTGCTTTCAAGGGAACAGCAGGCTAGCTCCTAATGATAAATGAACAATGCCACCGATTGTTCACTGGGTTTATAAATGTTAGATTCACTAATTGGTTTAGCTAGTTGTGGCTGTTACTGGCTCAAATAAGAATGAATTCTCCTCAAACAGTGTCTGCTGCAGCTCCCTATATCCTAGGTCCACTAATCCCATTGCAGATGTAGCCAGGAGAAAATATTTGTGAGAAGTGTAAAATAAAGTTATTAAAGCCTGGATATCTTTAGTAGAACATACAGTATAAAGACATGACTGATTGTGCTGTGAGTTTTTCATTTTCAAAAACGACATGGCATTTTTTTTAAAGGCTTTTTAATGACTGCTCTATTGGACAGTGCTGAAATCCAGTGAGATTAAATTTGTCCAAACCAAAACTATCAAAGATGTAGTTTTCTAAATGATACCTGAAAATGTTTTAATGAGGCTTACGGGGAAAAAAAAATGTCATTGAAGTCCAACTCATATCTAAGTCCAACTTGTACTTTGTGGGACCAAAAAATGGTCATTTCACACTGCATAAACTTGGTGCATTGGTTCAGAGGTTTTAGTATCACTGGAATATGAAGCAAATTTGTTCTATGAACTTTAAAAAAAATGTCTAGAGAACAGCTCCAGCTTTTCTAGTCTGGGACATACAGTGACATGTTTACATTTAGTATCTGGTTTCTATCCATTCAATTTGGTTGTTGAAAACCATATTCAGTGGTGTTTCCCTTGACAGAAATTTTGGTAATTTTGCTATGGAAATAAAAAGTTGCTGCACTTATAAATCATCAGTCAATACATAAATACATTATCATCGTCTGACTGCTATACGGGCAACCAGGGCAAAGTGATTGTATTGCACTTCTAAAGCTTTATAAATTGTCGCATTGCACTGCTATTTCCCATCACTATTTAACGTCACTGTTAAATTTCTTTGCACACATTTCTTGTCTGCTATGAAGATTAAATCAGGTAGCGTTGCCTGTAAAGCCCGTTGAGACTGCAAAGAATGATTTTGCCCTCCAAATAAACTTGAACAGTCTACTCTGTCTGTCTGAAGTCACAGGTCAAACAGCAACCAGTCATGTGCAGGTCCAGTTTTTATTCGACAAATAGATCTCCATCACAAATTATGGTAATTCATTTTTTTTTTCCAAATAAAAAGTTTATCCATCTCAAGTGAGTGCATAAACTTCTAGTCGCATTTTGGGGGATAACATTTGCCTTGTCCACCAAGCATGTTTTATTCAGTTCAACAAAATGGGGCTATTGGAATCACAGTAAGTGATGCTGTGAATGAGAGTTAGAGTTGAGTTTGTATCTCTACAGTATCCTGTAATGTGTTTTGAAGCCATGCATAGTCCCACACAAGCCAGCATCGTGCTGCACT
Organism: Myripristis murdjan; assembly: GCF_902150065.1. Classification (NCBI taxonomy): domain Eukaryota; kingdom Metazoa; phylum Chordata; class Actinopteri; order Holocentriformes; family Holocentridae; genus Myripristis; species Myripristis murdjan. Next base: position 24,645,203 of record NC_043993.1, read on the forward strand.
TAAAATTTAAATATTCTTAACTTTGAGCTCCCTGACCTTTCAATGCGCAGACAGTGGCTTCACAGTAGGTGACTGTACATAAAACCATCTTTGCAACCTTTTCATGGTTTCGAAAATGGAGGACAAGCTCAACCTATCCATACCCTCTGACAAACTCTGCACCTCAACCTGATAAATTACATTATATTGCATAATACTAAATATATCCCACATAGAGCACATAGAGAGCTGCATGGAGGCTGTAGGTGGAAGGAGATTCTTCATTGGTTTTCAGTTAGTGCCACCCAGTGTGCTGCACTGCTACGGCACTGCGCTTTTCAACATGGTGAGTGCACAACAAGAGCCTTGTTCTTTCACTGAAATGCGATTGCCCCTTTCCTGCATCTCCTCTGAGCGCTCCTGGAAACAGCTTCAAGTGTGGCTGCACATGTCTTACATGACTTGGTTTTTGAAATGCCCAGAAAAGTAACAAATTGAATATTCAGCCCTGAGGAAGATAAATAATGAATTGCTCGGTTACTATGACTCTGATCCTGTACCTCCCCTTCTTTCATTCACTCACACCAATGAATATTTGATCATTACTGTTTCCAGATACAAATATCATGTTTGGCAAAATGCAAGTGCATTTTAAGCAAATATTTGTTCCTTCCTATTTTCATCAGTAATAGTCAGACGCTTTAATAATATGGCTACAGTTATGAAGGAAACTTATTTAGCTGAAAATATTTTTACTGGCTTTTTAACTTCAAGGAGCAAGGCTGTCAGTTTATTTGTGTGTTTCAGTCAGTGTGCTGGTGCCATGAGATAGAGAGAAAGGTAAGTTGCTTATTTGTATGCTGTTTGTGTGCTCCAGGGATATTATAATTATTTTGACTACTAATTTAGCATTGGCGAGGTCAGTTTTTCTCATTTTCTTTCCCCGGCAGGTCTGGGCCTCTACTCTGCTGATAGACTTTGTGAGGTGGAGTCCGTTTGACGAGGATTGGATGAGGAATGCTTGTCCCTTGAGTGTGTTAAGTGCAGCAGGGATGTTGTGTCTCCCCTTCGCTCCAAACTACTTATCCTGACAAAATTCAACTTAGAGTAATTTCAGAGGAGGGGCACCATAGCTAAGAACTATTTATTTTTAAAATGTTTTTTTTTTTTTTTTACACAGCCCTGTGATGGACTGGTGACCTGTCATCCTGCTGCTCCATGAGTCGTTTAACTTTGTAGGATGCATAGTGCCAGAGAATGTCTAATATAAGGAGAAGTGGCACTCTCGTCTAACTTCCAGGTCTCAGAAACAAGTCTCTGTCCATGTGAGGGCGCTCGCGAGCGAGTGCAGAATGAATGGGAGTCTATGGGGCTACACCCCTAAAAATCCACTTTTTTCTGGAAATAATTTTTTGTCAAGTAATTTCAATACTGTTTTCAAAAGGGGGGGCTAAAAAATACACTCAGCTGAATATTGGATTTTTTAAGTTCACCTATATGTTCTAAAAAGCCGTTCAAAAAGTGTGATGACGTCACACATTGAGAGGTGCTGCTTTACGACGATTTCCAGAGCCCGTCTCCGGAGAGCAGACGGAGACACTCGAGAGAGCCCGCCTGTGCTATATTAGACATTCTCTGTATACACAAATATCAACTTTGATGGAAAAGTCCCCCTAAAGAGTGGTGTTTCCCGTTTCTCTTGGTCTTCAGGTGCCATCAAGTGGGATCCCTCGTCGTAATCAGCCGCAAGTCCGTCACTGACCAATGAGCATTCATTAGCAAATGCTAGCGTGTTATGGCCAACAACAGCCCAAACTGTAGGAAACTGAAAGGATATAAGTTCTCGCTAATTTCACTTTTAACCTATAATCCATATTGAACTTTCAGAAACTACAACAGTATTTGCAATTTTTCAACCATAAACAGGAGTAAGAGACAAATTTAGCCATTTAGCTCCATAGAGCCCCATTCATTCTGCACTCGCCCGCGATCACCCCCAGTGGAATTACGGTGGAACTGCAACCAAGTTCGATACAACGGGGGTTAATGGAGAGTGGCAAGGCTCGTCGTAGACGGGCTCTGGTAGTGCTACACTACAGTGTGAGGAACCATAGGGTTGACTGGGCTCGTCCTCATTGGCCAATTATGTGCATGCCAATTTCAGTGCACTGTGAGAAATTGGTGACTGGTTAGGGCCATATCCAAAGTCCACACTACACCACCATAGTGTTTTCAAACTGTTTTCCAGAAGCCCATTGTCCACACTGAAATACCATACAGCACTGAAAATCTAGTCTATTGAGAATGCACCGGCATGTGTGTACAACATGTACAAGCTCCTTTCTCAGCCGAATACCCAGGAAAAAATGTTGGCATTTTACATTTCTGCAAACCAAAGACATGTTGAAAAGTTTTGTGATCTAATATACAGGTATGGACAAAAATATCGGCACCCAGCCAATTCTTTCAGATAATGCACCACTTCTCTCAGAAAATTTTTGCAATTAAAATACTTTGGTATTCACACGTTAATTTCATTTGTTTGCTTTGGAACAACACAAAACAACACAAAATCCTGATTTCTGACACTGGCCCTACATTGTGCTCCGAAATTCTTTGATAGTGTTCAGTTTTCATGAGGCCATGCACGCAGTCAAGGCCTCCGATGCCAGAAGCAGCAAAGCAACTCCAAAATATCTGTGAACCTCCATCATGTGTGACCACAGGGACCGTGTTCTTTTCATTGAAGACCTCATTTTGTTTTCTGTAAACATACAAACAATCATGTGCTTTACCGAAAAGGTCTATTTTGGTCTCATCTGTCCACAGGACGTTCTGCCAGTAGGATTTTGGCTTCCTCGGGTAAGTTTTGGTGAACTCCATTCTGGCTTTTCTATGTCTCTATATCAACAGTAGGGTCCTCCTGGATCTCCCACAATAGCATCCCATTTTATTCATATGATGATGGACAGTGAGAGCTGACACTGTTGAACCCTATGTCTGCAGGTCAGTTGAATTTGTTTGGAAATTGAGCGAGGCTCTTTATCTGCCATTCAAACAATCCCTCGTTGCAATCTTTCATCAAATTTTCTCTTCCATCCACATCCAGGGAGGTTAGCCACAGTGCCATAAGCTGTAAACATCTTGATGACATTGTGCACAGTGGATACAGGAAGATTAATATCTCAGGAAATGGACTAAGATTGTTCATGCTTGTCCACAATTTTGGTTCTCAAATTCTCAGACAATTCTTTGCTCTTCCTTGTTTTCTCCATGCTCAGTGTGGTACACACAGTCACACAATAAAAGGGTTGAGTCACTTTTCTCCATTTAAACTGGCTGCAAGGGTGATTTGTATGTTGCCAGCACCTGCTACTTGCCACAGGTGAGTTTAAATACTAATTAAAGGAGCATCACATGCTTGAAATCCAATTATTTCTTCTTAGGTGCTGATAATTTAAGTTCCGTGTGGAATGACATCAGATTTGGCTTTTTTTTTTCTTTACTTTTTGTGTTGTTCCAATGCAAACAAAAGAAATAAACATGCGAATACCAAAACATTTGTAATTGCAACAGTTTTCAGGGGGAAGTGGTGTATTGTCTGAAAAAAATGCAGGGGTGCCAATAGTTTTGGCCATAACTATAAAGAGAGTGGAAAAATGCCACATTAGGAGACAGGTGTGCTTTGGAAGGCCCAATCAACAGGACTTTGCTTCCTCAAACTGGAGTTCAAGTCCCATGTCAAGCAATATCTGTGTTCATTTTTAGTAGGGATGAGCGAGTACACCACTAACTGTATCTGTATCTGTATCTGTTTAATCATCTACATTATCCGTATTCGTATCTGTACTCGGAATGGGCGGGACCGAAACCAGAAATGGGTGGTGCTTAAACCAGAAGTTGGTGGGGTTTGACCGGAAATGGGTGGGGCTTAACCGGCATGTTATTTTAAGCCTTAAATTGATACGGGTTGATGTTGCTATATTTATTGTTTATTGGAAAACTATTTACAGAACAACCTCAGAATTGAGATTCAGATCAATGTTTTTGATCACAATAGTAAATGAACTATTTACAGAACAAATTTTTTATGAACACAGAACATGAATATTCTTAAGTGCATCAATGAATACAACACATGCAGTAGGCAATTATGAAGTACTAGAGAGAGAGTGTGTATACACACACACACACACACACACACATATATATATATATATATATATATATCTTAATTTGTAATATTTATACTACTACTATATTTATTTTATATGAACCACAGTGAGAAAGTGTTGGACTCAGACTCAGTGCATGCAGCCAAAATAAAATACAAATAATAAAGTACTTTGTGTGTTCAGCTAATGTATGTGTGTAAGTGGTGTGTGTGTTAACACTGTGACTCTGCACTGCGTCCGGTACAAGCAAAGTTTTCCAACTGACTTTATATCAAAAACCAGCCGATCAGAGCGAGCAGATGGTTAAAAAAAAAAAAAAATCAGTGTGTTAGCAGTGAGAGACGCGACGCGAGTCGCATTCAGACTGTCTGCTTAAAAGCAGCGCATCTGTTAGCAATCAAGTTCAGCAGAAACTCTACTGACTATCAGTGATTACAGACCGAGGTGAAAGCGAGCTGAAAAAAATCTGACCGCTACTGAAGAGAGACGCGACGTGAGCTGTCACACCTGAGTGAGTGACAGAGAGGTTGTCCCTGTGTGTTTGTGTGTGTGTGTGTGAGTGGGGCACACGGCGTAGGACAAAGTCAGCTACCCAATGAGGATTTTCATTCATCACGAGCACAGATATTGACTCATATTACTCGGATAATACTCGTACTCGTTAAAAGTGCTTTATCCGTACTGGATACTTGTTTCAGCCAAGTATCCTGCTCAACCCTAATCTTTAGCTACTGTTAGCTAACATTTTGTAACCATGACCTTTTTCTAACATTAACCATGACGATGAAACTTTTCCCAACCTTAACCAAATAATTTTGGTGGCGAACAAAGTAAGCGAAAGTGGCTCAAGCTAACAGTATAATGTTAGTGTTGATGTGCAAATCTTAACAGTCACATAACTTTGACTCAGGCTTCATTGGCTGTAAGAGTAAATGCTGATATGCAAAGTTTTAGTTAATAAACGCTGACATTTCCACATATTTGTTAGATTGCGGAAACATAAAATGGGAGCATTTTATTCTGGTGACTGGGTTGCCATGTTAGACTGCAACCGCATAGATCGCATGACAATCTTGTGTCAGTATTTAAAAAACAAAACAAAACAAAACAAGCATGTGTGATTCCATGGTGGCCAATGCAGACTTTTACACTGATGTGCAGGAGAAAGGAATGGACAAGGAGAAAAACAGAGAGGTACACTGGTAAATAAATTAGACACACTGACACATGAGAGGACTATCATATTCCTCACAAATGTAGTGGAGAAAGTCTATACATTTTTTGTAGTAAGTTAAAGGCGAGAGGTACTCTGAAGCTTTATTTCATTTGCCTGTCTTCCTGTCCATCCATCCATCCATCCATCCATCTTCTAGCCCCTTAATCTCTGTCAAGGTTGTGATAGCATCACGGCCACACAATACAGAAAAGAGCGCAAGACAGATATCCTCTTCTCCAGCAAATTGCCTCAGTTCGCTACGGGGATCCCGGGAGATACGGTCCCTGCGGTGTGTCCTGGGTCTACTCCTCCTCCCAGTTGGTCATGCCCCGTACATTTCTTCAGGGAGGCCCTGGAGGGGCACAGTTACAAGTTGCCAAAACCACCTCAACGAGTTCCTCTCAATGTCTAGGAGCAACAGTTCAACACTAAGGATCTCCTGGGGTGCCGAGCTTCTTAACCTTAATCATGAGGAGTGAAGTCGTCCACCTTTTAGGGAAAAAAAAAAAAAAAAAAAAAAACAGATTTTGGCTCCATGTTTCTACAACCTAATTTTTTCTGTCACTGTAGAGCTCATGGACATAGTCAAGGATTGGAAAATAGCTCCATCCAGTAAATTGAGAGTGCTGCTTTATTCCCCAGCTCTTGTGATTTAATGATTAATAACCAATTAATAATGAATAACTTTGTAATCTTGGCTGGATGGATGATTGGATAACTAAAACTAATATTGAATAATAAACTCATTTGCTAAAGATGGTTATTATGAAGTATTATCAAATCTTCAAGACTGCCAGTGCCAAAGAATGAAACAGAGTTAAGATCACTTGTTACCGGATTCCCTTACCCAAACAACTAAAGCCCTGAGACCAGATGCATTAACACTGCATACACACAAAATCATGCATATGCTGTTTTCTACACAAAAATTTGCATTTATTAAAAAGGAAAAAGAGCATGAGAATGGGCGTAACATTATTATTTCAATATGATGTGTCCTTAATATCCAATTTGTGTGTGTATGATATTGTACAAGCCTGTTTATCTATTATATATTGTGAGTGAAAATCTGTCTGTTGCACTGTGTCACGCCTGATACAGATGTGATTGTGGACTGATTTAGCAGCACAAGTGTGATCAATTAATAGTCATTATCAGTGCTATAAATAGGCAGAGCCGTGCATAATGGCTGTGCATAATGACACAATGGCGACTGTGGCGCTGTCAGAGGACCTCACCAATGCAAGACTAAGAAGAGGATGGGTGTTTAGAGACCGTGCTGATTTTCTGGCCCAAGATAATGAGTAGCTTATGTGGGGCTGCAGATTCCCCAGAGTTGTTCTCGTAGAGCTGTGTGCTGAACTGGCCTCACTGTTAAAACAACAGACACAGAGCCACCATGCAGTCTGTGTCGCTTATCTATTTTGGAGAGAGGTGGGGTCCCCTCTCCTCTGCCTGTAGCTCCCACGTTTGTAATGTACACATTGATGCACTTCTACACCTCCCGCTTGTACTCACTATTTCTTTTTGATTTCTTCCAGCATCTAGAGCTCAGAACTAACTGAATAAGTCTTCAGTGACTCTTTGCCACTATACATATTTTATTTTGTTGGTGATACCAGTAACAGCATAGCCCTCCTCTTCCCAACCTCTTCAGCCATTGTTTCACTTGCACATTAAGTGAAATTGTGTTTTTTTTTTTCCTTTTTTTTCTTTGAAAATGAATGAGCAGCAACAGCTATTTATATGGAAATAAGGCTAATTAGGGGTGTGTCAACCTCCATTTATGGCTGATTGTGGGAGTGGGCGTTAGGCTCATGCATGTGCGAACAATTGTGGTGAAAGATGTATAAAACAGAGCAGCGTGTACACATGGTTTTATAAATCTGTATATTTCTGCTTTTGTGCATACACTGTGTGCAACAAGTAACAGGGCATGGCTGAAAGTAATCCCCACAAGATAAGCCGTAATTAGCATTAAATTTTTAGGGTCTCACACTCTGCTTACTTTTCAGTAATGATTGGTTACTCCATTAAAGAGTGTATAATTTTCTGAAGGTTATTGTTCACTCTACTATAAGCAACAGAATAGTGCCCAAAACTGAAGATATTCAGCATGAGAGACGCAAACACTCCGTGTGAAAATAACCAGTGTTATTCTGCTAGTGTAAACCATTCTTGGTAATGAGGCAAAAACAAATTATATCAGTGCAGCCCTTTAACAGTATATGACCTCAAGGTATTATAAAGCATTTTGGATTTGGAGAAAAAAAAAAAAAAAAAAGATCACCAAATGACATTTATATAAGGATATCCACTGGCTAAAAATGAAAGAAAATGTTGTTGCTTTATTGTGCATCCAAATAGCTTCTTGGAAATAAAATAAATAAATAAATACACAGAGACTGTAGGCTGCCAATACAATACATTGGGGAAAAGATGGAGAAGGCGAAACATCTGGCCTCCAAATTTTAATTAGACTTACCACTGGGAATTTTTTCATTTTGGGTACTGGAGTATTTCTTATCCTCGAGGACCACCTGACAACGTAATGTTAACAGAACATATTCTCACTTAAATGGGAATGGCATTCAATTTAAGAAATCATATTTGTATAACTCCTATTGGAGTGCCTAGCACGGTCTAGGGGAAGTACTCCATGAATCTCCGCGTATAATCTCCACTGGGACTCAATCCCAAAGCCATTTAATGAAGACTTGGAGTTGGGATGCCATTACTATGTGAAATCTGGAGCTAAACTGTACAAAAAGAATAGCATTTTGTTTTAAGTTGTTCTAAGTTTTTATATTAGACTAATTCAACTGAAGTGCAATCAGCTTTGAACCAGAAAACACACTCTTGTCCCCAGAACATATCGAGATCTAAAATCACCTTCTTTACCCTTACACGTTTCATGGCGGTGGATTTAAGTCGTGGTCGTCGGGACTCAAGATCCCTGCTGGTTTTCATTCGAGCCATCTAATCAGAGGCTGAGTCACACCTGCGATGCCAGGTGAATGCAATTAACTGCAATTAACTACTTAGCAGGATAGAAAACCAGAAGTACCCTGTGTTCTGAGGACCGGGATTGATTTTCATTCGAGCCCTCATGTATATATATATATATATGTGTGTGTGTGTGTGTGTATAAATGTGTAGTAAAGAGCAGTGTGAAGCCTCAAAAATGATTTCTGCTGAATGACATTAAAGCTCAGACAAAGATAGTTAAAAAAAAGAAAAGAAAAGAAGAGAAAACACCATAGTCTGCAGAAAGGACCACAGACCAAAACCCAATTGGTTATTCTTAATGCATTTTAAACAGAAATATGGGAAATCATATCTGAAGCTTTGATTAAAGTGAATCTTTTTTGACTGCACTGTCTCTCTCTCTCTCTCTCTCTCTCTCTCTCTCTCTTCTCTGTCAGTCATGTTTCCTTTTTTGATGAAATAATATTTATTGTAACCAAATATGCTATGACTATGTTGGACAGGTCTCTGTTAGAAAAAAATGTATGTAAATAAATACACTTATGTAAATTAATACACTTACACAAAAAATATTGGAGTTGCATTCCCCTTCACATGTCCTGTTTTGAAGCATAAAAGACGCTTTCCCAAAATGATTTGAATGACTGATGTATTAAACACACCTCTTTTGAAACTCTCTTTGAATTTTTTGAAACTACATTGATGCAATCATTTGGTTTGGTTACATGACACCTTTTGAAACAGGGTTTAATAATAATAATAAAAAAGATAAGTGAAAGCCAATTTAGCCATCAAAATGGTTATAGAGGAATATCAAATAAATTATGTAAAGTCTGTCTCCATTTGAGAGACTTTATATTATTGATTTATTGATTGATTGGTATATGTGGAGACTCTCCACATACAGTACAGTGTATGTGTCATGAAGAGACAGAAAAGATGACAGACTTTACCAGATCAGTCTCTTCAGCTTTGATGTTCTGAAGCCTGAGGGCCTGGAAAGCAATGGTGGAGCTGCCTTTGGTCTTTAGTGTAGACCTCAGAGTGGCTGAAGGGCCTTGCCTGAGGATGTCAAGATATGTATCCACTCATAAGGAGTTAAAGGATCTGCAAAAAAGACTGGATACAGTTAGACATTGAGGTAGTAGATGGTTAAAAGTAATCAGTAAAAGGTGTTCTAACACAATAATAATAAGAATGGAGCAGCTAAAATACAGGTTGTATGGTCTGATGTGTGCTTAGTCTTCTCTGATAACCTAGCAGCACAATTCTACATTGAGCCTAATTTGGCAACCGAGACAAGAGGAGCAGTGTGTTACAGCAGTCAATGTGTGATGACATGAGAGTATAAACGAAAACTATGTTATCTCTGCTGATGTAACATGTCAGCATGAACCATTTTTAGCATATCCCTCATGGTTTAAACATGAATGACGCTCACATCTAACTAGAAAGTAAAGGGACAGAGATCCACACTCAAAAAAAAAAAAAAAAAAAAAAAAAAACTGTAGCCATTTAAAACTTGATTTATTGCATGGCAGACATGTTTTGGCTTCTCAGCATCATTCAATACTGATATTCTTAGATACGGAATCGATGCATAAAGGAATAGGACAAATAGCATGAATCAGCCTTCTTGGTATGGCAAACACTTCTAATTACATCTGGCTCAAAACTCATCCAGAATGCCAACCAAATGCAAAAGCACTACATGGCAGTGAGAAACTTACAGTCTTCCTGGCAAATGTTAGTTTTAACTGAAAATGTGCTTTTCGATGCACGTTTTCCTAAGTATTATATGAACACTTAATGAAAGCAGGCACATGGTTTGAATTGTATTCATTAAAGTGCTGTGTAGGTGGTACAAAGCAACTGTTGAGGCAATTGTGTCTGTGCATGTGGTGAATTTGCAATAAATCAGGGGTTGTCTTAAGTGTAATATGCACAGAATAGAGTTGAAAAAGTGTCCATAGAGAGATCAAAATGAAGGAGTGGATGACTAATGCAGAGCAGTTTTAGCCTCACTCAGTCTCTGGTAAGATATTGGATGTATGCACGGTAAGCACTGTCATCATCTGGAAACATGTCATACTTAACTGTGACAAAGAAAGAAACTTGTGCTTGCTGAAAGTAAGGCCAGGTTTTGCCAGTGTGCCAGATGGGCTCTACACTTGTAACTCAACATGATTCACGAGTGACAGAGAAACGGAATTAAGTTGGTTTTGAGAGGCTTTTCTTCGATAGGGTGAGGATGATGGCACTTCAGCTTTTGAGTGAGAATGAATAATTGTGACTCTCGGCACTATCCTGTGTGAACCTGGGGGATACAGATCAGCAGTTTTGTGAGTTTCAGGCATCTGTAATCCACTGCTGGAGTCTTCAACCACCTATTGTGATATTTTGTAGCAGGATGTTGCAAAGCTCCCCTCAAATGCCTGTTCACACTGGGCAAGCAGTTCAGATAGAGGTGGTAATTTTGGGAGTTCTATTATACAGGAGATGGTATTATAGCACTTGTACTATGTAGATGTTCAAACATTAGAATATCATTTTATTATATATATATATATGGGTGTATGTATGTATGTATGTATGTGTGTGTGTGTGTGTGTGTGTGTGTGTGTGTGTGTGTGTGTGTGTGTGTGTGTTTTCCCAGGGCCTGGACTCTAATCCCTGAGGACTACTGAAAAACATGAAGTTGCCCTCACACCAAATTAATTATTTCTAAATAAATGATGTAATTGAAAATACATAATTAATAGAGGCCGACTCCACTTTTGAAATAATTCGTACATAAGCGCGACACTTTTTGAAGGTAAAAAGTATCCTGCTCAGTCATCTGTACTGTATATACTAAACTAAAGCCTTCATCACACATGAACTGAGTGAATTATGCAGACAATCAGGTCTGGACTTCAGCCCAAGCTGCCCTTTCACACATGCAGCACACAGCAGGAGATTGCCAGTGTCAGATGCGTTCACACCTACAGGAAATACTCTGTATAGCGTAGGCGAGGAGTGGCACCTGGGATTTTAGGACACTCCACTGTGTAAGAGTGAAGTTATTGAATATTTTTGTAGTGTCTGCTTTCGGTGTTGCACTTTTGAGACGGTCCCTGTGCACTCACAGCCAACTGTACATAGAGACCAGTATTAACTGTCCAGCTCGGAGGACGGCTCATTGTGATGAAAATTAGGTTGCAGCTCATTGTAACTGGGAATAACTGGGAATTTAGGTAGTTTACTTGAACCTGAAACCTTTATTCCCAATTGGACTATATTTCCCAGCCTCCATCTCTGTAGCACGTGAGAGCTGTGTCGTCAGTGAGTGTGTCTACTGACTGGTGACTGCTAGGACCATAGGCTAGTCCTGTGGCAGATACCTTATGAGCCATTTTGCTAAAAAAAAAAAAAAAAAAAAGATAAAGTCTACCCATCAACAGAATAAAAGGTTTAAAAACAGACTGTGTTTACTGCCTCATCAGAATTATCTTATCCCTTGCCAGATCATATTTAACATTGCTTGCGAAAGTTATATTGATCATACCCATAAAAATTCCAATATTAGCCCAGGCATGTATTTGTTTTAACATGGTAGCACACTCAGCCTTTATTAGAGACAGGGCCTTATTTGAGTCAGGCCTTAATATTGTATTTAATTTACATATTCAGAGACTGATTCCGGTTCCTGATAGTGAGTGTTTGAAGTGGATGTGGAGGGGCTGCATCTTATATGGTAAGAATCATCTACCTAACATAAACATTTATGTAGCTATTTAAATGTGCCCGCTTACATTAGCTAGCTACTGTAAACTTACACTGACGGTATAGCCTCAAGTAGCCCACATAAACACCCGCTGTTCCCATTGCTTTTTAGGATGATCCCTGTAATATTACACATGCTAATTGATAAAGTCTGCATAGAAAATGAATGAGGTGCTGATTCAACTGTTCAATAATTATTCAATTAGACCACAACAGTAGAACAGTCTGTGTAGGGCACCAGCAGCAACACAGGTATAGTAAGATACTTTTATGAGAGGCCCCATCGCTTTGAGGAAACATGGATTAGGATTAGGGTTAGGGTCAGGGTTAGGGTAGCCCCCTAAATTGTAATGCAAACTGCGCCCTTGTTCCAGGGCGATTTCAAACTCCATTCCTATGAGAACTGTCACTCTGTGCTGTTTTGAAGCAGACACCATGATACAGAGGAAATGAGAAGCTTTTCATGTTTAATTAATAATGCTAATGAAACTTAATTAGAGCAGCTTATGAAAAATGCATTCAAATGAGAGATGAGCTTTATCCTTAAATAACAAGCCTCCTGTGCTGGATTTGGTGTCCTATTACATGCTAATTAGAGTGCACTGGGGACCGTTAATGAGCATAGATCATTTCAATCTTCTGCACAGCAGGGCCCCTACCAACCTGTTTGGACTGTATATGTGGAGGTCTCTTTGCATATGTATGTGTAGGTGTGACGAGTTCATTGTTTGTAATAACAGCTGTAAATATATTAGAGTATTTTTTTTTTTTTTTATTACTGAGCAATCTGTCATGTCTTAATGATAATATAGAATATACTTATTAAAAACTTAATAATGTTGCTGAACAATCTCTTGTACAGTAAACAGATGCATGAAAACTAATCTATTTGCCTCCAACGTTTTTGTATAATACTTCAAGTAAGGGTTTTCTGTCAAACTCCAATTATAAATTCTATTTTCATGGGTATTCTCCAGCTGTTTCAGTGTAATCTAGAAGAAATCTGTCTTTAGTTCAGTGAATGAGAAAACTAAAAATAGACCTGCTGTGTGAATTTCAGAGGTGAAGTTGTCCTTGCTGATCTTTTCTATGTTAAGCTTTTTGCTCATTTGTTTCGTTGCATTTTCCAAATCTGCTTCCAAACTTTCTCTTCCAATAGAGATTAAAAAGGCTGAGGATTATTGCCACTTACAAAGGTCTCTAATGTAATCTTGTCTGTCTTAAATGATGGTTGAATTTTTGTCGCACTGAAAATGACTCAAGAGACCAACATGTGAATCATACATAGCCTCCAAGCCTTTGTACATTGTACACTCCTTTGGGAAAGTCTATTAAAAAGAGCTTGGCAGACCGCAGGCTATTGCAGTTCACATTTTAGATTCAGGAAAAAAAAAAAAAAAAAAAAAAAAAAAAAAAAAAACTTCAAACTGTGAAAAATCAGAAAGGAAAACAAACAAACAAACAAACAAATATCAAACTGTGGAAAATCAGAAAAATAACATACTAACTTTATAAAAGATACAATATAAAATAAAGAGGCAAATGTGAGGGAGAATTGCCTAAAAACCCACAAGAGGCTTGAAAAGTGGCATTCTCCAGGCAACGTATCACTAGAAGTAGGCATACACAAATTATATGTGTCAAACCAATAATTAAAAAAAAGTCCTAGAAAAGAAAAAGAATCATAACATAGCACATTACAACAACACATCCCATAAATACCAGTCTGTTACATAATAGTAATGAATTAAGTGATGGTCATAAGACACTCACTATCATTACAAGGCAAACAATATACACTCATGAGATATGGCTTATAGATCCATCAGACAAGAAAGAAAACAAACAATTTTAAGGAAAAAGAAAAAAAAGAAGAAAATAGGCCTTTTAGACTTGGAAAATATTGGTGTGTAGATTTTGTACAGATGCACATTCGGTTATCTCAATGTAACAAGAATAGGAATGTAATAATGAGAATAACTTTGTGATGTGAAGAGGGAGACGAGCAGCATTATTATTGATGTTAGCTGTACCCTGTAAGTACATGGATGTCTATATGTATTTGTCATCTCAAGCTTTCAGACAACTCAGCAGTGTCTAAACTCAATTGTGGAAAATCCCTACACAGCCTACAGGTAAAGGGCTGAACCTCCTACACTGTGATCCTGTTTCTAAGCCTGATTGCATCTCAACCTAAGGCTTGTGGCCAGATCTGCATCGCAACACCACCTTTGTCCATTTACTTTGCTAGAATTTCCACAGATTAACCCCAATGGAGAGCAAAGCAATTACTGTTTTTATAGCCAGCATATGACAATTCAACCCTGCTGATAAATGAACAGAATGGTATGTACACATGAAGTAATTAATTATATAACCTGTGTCACTGTGCTAAAGAAAGAGGTGGCGGTGGAGGAGGGGGTTGGATGAATGGGTATATGTGTGTGCTCTGTTTTACACTGTCAATTTGGCAGACGCCTGCAGGGGTTGGTGTGTTGCCATGGTGATATGAGCAAGGCATGAAAGAGCAGCAAGGTTTGCCTAACAGGACCAGTCTCATAAGGACCGATGAAATGAGAGCCTTTCTTAAAAGGCTCTCACATACACTACATGCCTATTCAGTACAGTAACAGTTAGACCTTCAGTTAGACACAACACAAATTATAAAAATAAGTGAGTTTACCCCTGTAAAATCCAAAAGGTTTGCACATCTCTAATGGTAGAATTAGTTTAAAATACCAATAATTGGACATGGAGGTAAAACTCTGATATTAACACAATTCTCAGCAGCTTCCGTGCACACCCTAATAGCCTAATACTGACAGAATTTTCACTTAACTTAATATTCTGCAAACTGTTGAGAGTTACATGAACAACAGGTCATACATTATCACTGGAAAACAAGCATCTTGAAATTCATTTGGTGTCATATAACTGCTTATTGGAAATTGTAGTGTGAAACTGGAGATTTCATACTAGCCTAAAGGAATGATATATTGTGCAACTTATCTTGACACACAGCAAGAATGACAAATACGTTTCAGCTTGTACTCAAAAAACATAAAATAGGCCAATAAATAAATAAATAAATAAATAAAATAAAATAGTGGAACATTATGTTCATACCAAACAGCTCAACTTCTATCTTTGTGTGGATGGAATCTTATAAATATTAGTAAATCGTAAATTTTAGTTTTATGTATAGCTATGTTAGCTATATGTAGATTAAACATAGAAGAAACATGAAAGTAACATTACTGTATGCTCTACATGCAGCCAAAAACCCTGAGCTGTCTTCATGACAGATTTTATGTGTGATTACTAATGGGTACAGTGGGCTGGAAGCCAAAGCAACAGTTTTAAAATCCAGAAAAACAGGATGGAGACAGGAGGCATTGCTGTTCATTACATGCATTTACATTTCCCTGTATTAGGACAACAGTTTATCATATTTCATGCTAATTATCTCATTCAATAGACATAAGAATTTACAAACACAAATGTGATTACACATTGGAGAGCGTCACATGCTCTGACAAAATAAAACTGTCTAATGTTAATTCAGATATTTTCAGCTCAAAATCTCCAATTCAATCTTGGAGTAAGAAGTAATTAACAGCTAGCCAGTCATTATTGCAAAATGAACACAGACAAACAAGTCCCTAATCACCCTACTAAAGGGCTGTAAAAGGTACAATACGTGATTTTATGGAGCTTTAGCACCATCTAGTGGCTATTCCCATCAGTGTCTGGGTACAAACTCAAGAGCATGGGAGTTATAATATAAACAGTATTTCGTTTCTCACATTTAGAGGCAATTTTTGCTCCATAACACAGGTTGGATTTACGCGTAAGGAATGTTTAAAGTGATAAAAGAAGAAACAGGTCAGGTGGCAACGATAGGAAACAAAGTAAACGCATATTTCAGGGTACAAAAAGTCGTAATGCCATGCTGCAACAAGTTGTTTTGAGCATATTTCTTAGATTATGTACAATCAAATCCAATCTAACCTTATTAATCCCTGAGGGGCAATTTAATTTGGGGCATGGTAAAAAAAAACGTCTGCAATATCACAGACACACAAACAGACAAAAGACAAAGTTGAGGCAATATGACAATGTTGAGGCAATATGGCTGTCAGTGTAAATGTGTTACAAACTGTGACGTGTTACTGTAATTTGATTACTTTTCCTAGTAACCCAGTGAGCTTTAATTACCTTTGAATTTTTGGTAATCAGATTACAGTTACTTTTCTAACATAAATTGTGTTATTTCCATTACCTGAGCACAGGACTTCAGTGGAAACATGACATAAATTCATGTTGTGTTCATGTTTTCCAGTGCAGTGGGTTGCATCAGTAAACTGCTGTGTAGAGAACAGTGACCAGAGAGGCTGATTGTCAAAGATCGCATTCAAGATTCTGCAGAAACCAAGAAAAATACGCTGTCCGATCAAGCTGTAAGTGCTTGATTGATATGGATTCTCGGGGAGAATCTAATTTATGTCTTCCTCCTGTCCGCTGAAGGTAACAAGCTCTATCATTTAAAACAACCTGTAATCCATACTTTGGATCAGACTTTGCATGATTTTCTGCCCTACGATGTTGCTAACTGTTTCCATTTGTGATGCATAGGTCCATGCATTCATACACAATTCACAAGGTTATTTTCTTAACCAAAGTGAGAATTCACTGAAATTAGTCCTCTGTATTGATGATTCAGAGTTTTCTATCATGTAACACCACATTGTCTGCTATGGATATACAAACCTATCAATCCTGCACTCACTTCATGCAGATGTTCGCTCACAGACATTTTGTAAAGGGTGAGAGACCAGGAGCACAAACAGCATTTCATCATTCTCACTGCTATACAAAACACAAAGTTTGAAAACAAATTGCAATCTGTCAAACAGGGATAACACTGAGAATTGTCCAGTTGTCTTTGTGTTCTTCACTTTGCTCCTATTCCTGCTCTTCATTTATACCTTTCCTCATCTCCTCTTGTCTTCCTGCTTTATCTGTCCCCTTTGCCAGGAGGGTTATTTATACTTTGTTGTTCAACACTTTCACTTGCTGTCTCTCAACAGAGGTGATGCAACTTCAACCAAAAAAGGTGTTGCAAGGCATATTTGTCACGGTTGAATACATATGGATTTTTGTAATGTTGCAGACACTGCCAGGGCTGTTGCACAATATGATTGGATATTCGTTACCGAGCTGATGCATGGCCCTTATGTAAATGGCCAGTGATAAGACAATATCATCAACAACATGGGAGGAATTGCTGAGGAATGTGAAATTACTGCTACTTAAAAGGACCCCCTCAGGTAAATAAAATACAGAGAAGCAAAAACAGTGGCAAAGTCATGGCATGAGATCACCAGCACTTTGAGTATCAGTTTACTGGAGCTCCAACACAAGACAGAATCTGCAGGACTGGTAAGTTGACGAGGAGCTTCATTTCCTTTTTTCCAAACGTTACTTAGCTAGTTTGACTGATACATGTCAGCTGGTCCTGCTGGCTGTTATTAACTAACTTCTGCCAGGGTGCTGTCATGTTTTAGCGGATGAAAACAGACAAATGGCACAGCTTAGTGTCTCTTGTTACCATGGAAAAGACAGCACATCTCATACATGTTGAAAAGGTATAAATGTGGGAGTTGTGTTACAATGTACTGTTCTCTTGAGATACATCTGTCAAAACTATGGAACAGCAAAGTATAAATATGCCTAAGCCTTAACTCGCCTGATGTTAGGAAGTATGTCACAGTGCATACGGCAACCACTTCTGAGAAACCACTAAACTAATGTCAGATGTTTATCTCAGTGCCAACATGAAGACTGCTGGTAAGCTGGCAGAGCAAGCCAGAAAGGCAATAATTAAAATTGCCAGCAAAGGTAATGGCCTTAAAAGCATAAGACGTGCCAACATCTGTCCACTCATTTGTGTCTCTTACTGTCATGGTGGCTGAGGAGCTGGCAAACAAGCCACTTTCTCTGCCAAGGATCAAGCAATCTGTATAACATACTGTATTTCACTTTTTTTTTTTTTTTTAGTTAGCTACTTCTTTCTTAGCCCAGGACCAACTGTCCCACCACATTTGGTAGAAATCAAAGCAATCCTTTTGGAAGTTATGCCACTGAGTGATGAATGGATGAATGGACAAACAACGCTTTATAGCCCCCCCCACCCCCTAACTTGCTTACCAAGAACTAACAGTATCCACCTTCTTTTCTTTTTCTTTACCTATTACCATTGTTGGAATCATAAAAAATATATTAAGAACAAGGTTAAAATCCCTTCCATTACCAGTATGTGATCACCCAACTAGGCATGTAGTTCTTGGATGACACAGAGATCAGCCACTGTGCCCAACAAGGCAGCCAACACAACGTAGCAGGCAGCATGCTGTCTGGCCCTTCTCCCCAAAGAAAAACACTACAGTGCAGCTCGAGTGAGGGACGTTGAGAGGCACTAAGCTGAGCTAGTCCATTGCAATATGGCTAGTAATACCATTACCATACCAGTGATATAGGATCTTCCAATAACCAACAGGTCTGACGTTGGAGTCACATTGAGAGAGTGGTGGGTAAAAAAACAACGATATGTTGCATGTGCTACACAAGAGAAGGTTACATACTTCAAACATGACAACTCTTCTCAACAACAAGGAGCAGCTGATGCTACAAACTATCAGTGCAGCATTTCGGGATGTGCAGCCATTGACAACCGGGCAAAAAAAATCATGATGGTGATTGGTACATTTATAGCAACAGATATAAGACCCTACTCTCTAGCGGAAAACGTAGGCTTTCAGAACATGCTTAATGTAATTGAAGCCACACAAGTACATTACTGCTTCACGAGCTCATTTCAGCCTGACCACAATTCCTGCTTTGTACAAAACCTAAATAGAGAATGAACTGTCTGAAGCAGCTGTTGCTCTGGTCGCAGACGGCTGGACATCAGCATCTACACAAAGCTACCTAACTGTAATGGCACATTTCCTTACCACTGAATGGGAAGTCACTGCCACAGTCATCAAGAAATGCCCTGAAAAATGAAACCACACATCACACATGAAGAGGGAATGCCATAAAGCCGAGCAAATGCGGACAAAAACTAAACTGACAGTCCATCGGGAAAATCCCTAACACACCATTACGTTGTGAGAGGCAAGCCTATTTCTTTAAGTTATCAATGTATGAGGAAACAATCCTATTATTCAATTTTAAAATACTGATTGCCTTCTAAATCCTTTGCAGCCTTGTGAGCAATTAGGTCCACAAGACACTTCACAGTCAAATGTGATGACTTTGCATCGTTTGAGGAAGGATTGCAAATATTCAAACCAGTATTGTGTTTACCGATAACAGAACAGATCAAATCTTCACTGGCCCTCAAGGCAGTGGCATTTCATAAAGTAAATGAAAGGGAGTTCTATAAAATTATTTCCCAGATGAGGCTGTCCACATGCTCTCTGGATGAAATTCCAACATTTTTTCCAGAGAGGTCTTAGATAGTTTGATTAGTGATGCACTTGATATTGTGAATTGCTTGCTGGAGACCAGCATCTTCCCCGAGATGTTCAAAAGACCAGATGTCTAGCCTTTACGCAAAAAAAGCCCAATCTTGATCCCTCTGTCCTGAGCAGTTTCAGACCCACATCTGACTTTCTTGGGAAAGATATTGGGCAAGGCAATGTTCAAACAGTTGAATGAGTTTGTGCAGGTTAATGACATTAAAAAAATTAGTCTGGTTTTAGAAGGGTTCACAGCACAATAACAATAACAATAACAATATCTATTCTTGTAATCAATGAAATCTCCTCACTATTCTTGTACTTCTGGATTTAAGTGCTGCCTTTGATATGGTTGATCATGGGATGCAATGTCCATTTTTACAGTTGGTTCCAATGCTCAAAGAGAAAAGATACTGAACAAATTTGTAAGTCTTGTAAGCTTGAGGTAAAGAACCTGGGTGTTTTCCTTGACTATCTTAACTATAGCGAGGCTACGCTAATACAAAATGCTGTGTCCAGACCTAAACTAAAAAAAAAAAAAAAAAAAAAAAAAACTTGACATGACTTGAAAAAAAA
Organism: Myripristis murdjan; assembly: GCF_902150065.1. Lineage (NCBI taxonomy): Eukaryota > Metazoa > Chordata > Actinopteri > Holocentriformes > Holocentridae > Myripristis > Myripristis murdjan. Next base: position 24,665,428 of record NC_043993.1, read on the forward strand.
CCTAATTGAATGGTTTAGCCATACCTCCCTCCTTGATTCCTCACCTTAGTATGTCCCAAACCCTTCACATAAGTTGTCTACTACTACTCATTACACCAAGAGCTTTTATGACATCCCATTCTAAATCCATATAGGCAGGCCATAATAGGCATTAAAACCAGACTCGTCCATCAGACTGCCAGCTAGAGAGGCATGATTCTTCACTTCACAGTCCAGTGGCAGCATGCTTTACCCAGCTCCATCTGACGCTTGGCATTGTGCTTGGTGATGTAAGGCTTTCATGCGGGTGCTCGGCCATGGAAACCCATGCCATGAAGTGCACAGTTTTTGTGCTGATGTTAATGACACAGGAGGTTTGGAGCTCTGCAGTTATTGAGTCAGTAGAGTGTTGGCCACTTTTATGCACTATGAACCTCAGCACTCGGCGACACTGCTCTGTAACTTTACGTGGTCTGCCACTTGGTGGCTGAGTTGCTGTGGTTCCTAAACATTTCCTCTTCGAAATAATACCACATACAGTTGATTGTGAAATATCTAGGAAGGGAAAAAAAAATTAGTCTTTTTGGTCTTTCGCTCTTTAGAACAACCCATTCTTTCAAAATGTTGCACACACGTGTGTGTGTGTGTGTGTGTGTGTGTGTATGTGTATAGATAAATAGATAGATAGATAGATAGAAATATTTGAATGTTTGTGTGTCATGGTAGCAGAGTGATCCAGATATGTAGGCCTAATTCACATTCATATTTGGGTCAAATTGACCCACAGCAACAAAGGCCTAACTTTTTCAGTGGAGGTTAACATTTTCAAAGTTTTTTTTTTTTTTTTTTTTTTTTTTGGGGGTAATTTTAGAAGAAGACATAAGAGCTCAAAGTGCTACACCAATGATTTTCTACATTCAAAGTCCTATTTGGGCTGTATTGATCTGAGAACAACAGGATGGTTAGTGATTCCTATGTAGCAGTGCAATTGTTAAAATCATATCATGAATGATTTTGTGTAACTAAGTAATAATAACAATAGATGTGTGGAAAATGGCAAATTCAAATTTGAAGTGAAAGCATCCTGCAAGACTCTGATGCACTGGCTACAGCTCTGCCATCACACTTTCTTCAGCACTGCCTCTGAGGCTACCAATGACTGGAGGTAAAAAAAAAAAAAAAAAAAAAAAAAAGAAAAGAGAGAGAGAGAGAGAGAGAGAGAGAGAGAGAGAGAGAGAGAGAGAGAAATAACAAGAGCAGGTCACCTTTGTGTGGACATCTTGACACAAGCAAGGCCAGCTAACATGACTGTATGTTATTTTCCAAATGGTATTCTGCTTGTGTTGCATTTGCCTTTATTTCATGGCACCACTTGTATTTTACAAGGGGGATAAGTAGGTGGCTTTCATCGGCTGTTGAGGTTTGTCACTACCCTATCTCCATAAAATGGTACCAGGCAGCATTGCTCTTATCCCTTTCTGCACCACCAGTACATCTGATAGAATCCTTACTTGCACAATATAACTGCTTATCATTCAATCACTGGTTGAAACAAATACTGTAATACACATTTTGGTGGAAATGATGTCACAAACTCTACTTTGCTCTATAAGAGATGAATAAATTGACTAGCGGGTAAAGTGACTGACACAAACAACATTAGTCCAGAACTTTAACCCATTTTTGGAATAAATCTCTCTTTAAATAACAAAAGCTTGGTCTAGATCCTTTCACAGAGATACCGTATAGTTACTGTCACTTCAAAACAAGAACATTGAAGCTAGAAAGGTGTATCTTTGTTGTTTCAGCAACTTATCCAATAGCAATGGTAAGAACATAATTTGTGTTGACTACTACGTATCCTGAGGTCAAATTCCTGCAGCATTAATTATTATAATACCTGTCTATCATATAATGCATGCTGATAATGTAATAACAATTCAAGTAGCTATGGTCAGGTCCCCTCTAATTAACCACAGCCAGGCTTACCAAACTCTTTGCCTCCAGTAGCTTTCCTGTTAGTGCTTCTCTGTTTTACAAAGGATATGAAAGGAATAAAAATTTCACTTATTTCCTGACAAAATGCGTCATTCGAAAGTCCAACAGTAATACAGATATTCAAAACCAATTTCCTTCTCTTTTCCAGTAAAAAAAAAAAAAAAAAAAAAATCAGCTGTACCATACTGTGTCAACAGTTCACTTCAGGATGTCAGCCCCACAAGCGTTAACAGTGGGTGTCTGAGAACATAACAGTTGATAATAGCCCACATTTTTGTTGGTGCTATAGCAATCCCAGTATGTCTAGAGGGAAGGTGAGTATAGCAGCTGTGGTGCCAGCTAACAAGCCTGTAAAGAAATAGTGGCAGTGCTTTGGAACAAACAATCAGATCAGACTAAAGCAGAATTTGTTTTGCCTCTGCGTTCTTTGTAGTGATACAGCCAAGATTCACATGTAGCTAATTAAGAAATGCCTACTATGTCCATACACCATCCAGCCACTTTCCCTGGAACCATTATCATCACCAGTGCTCTGGCATGATGGTTCAAAGCTTGTTCAGTATCTCAGATACGTGATAATGTACCCTTCGGTGTACCCTAGACTAAATCAGTAATTTAACAGCTGAATCTGGATAAAGATAGACTGAGGTAACAAATCAATGAAAACATTAATTAATTAATAAGAAAGGAGAAATAAGCTTAAATAGTAAATGAGAAAATAGTGAAATTTCATTTCATTCAGAGCATTTTTTCATACAAAATGTCATGATTTACTTTTTATCCAAACAGTGCACTTATGACTTCTTTGTATATCAGTGCAACTGATTAGGTATTGCATGCACCTTGCACCTTGTCGCTTTTTTTTGTGTATGTAGGGATTTATTTGTCTAATAATGCACATACTCAAACAACTGTGTCTGTATATATTATCTACATTTGTAAGTGTCTGGACAACATTCTGCATTGCAATTTTGGTATGTATAGGGCCCTGTAGACCTGTTAATGTGATTATGAGCATTTTACATACCCTCTACATCGGCAGCAATTTTGCACATATTTGGGGTTATTCATAAAACTCCACCACCAGAGTTAACAGTGCAGTAGTACCTTGAGACTCTAGCAGTGGGTATTTCCCCTGGTTATAAATTGGGATTATTACTTTACGACTTGCACTATCCTGGCAAGAAAGCCCAATGCTGAGCAGAGAATATCAGTTGGTCTTGCAAGGCGGCATACTTCCAACTTGTGATGATGTACATCAAAAAGCTTCATTACTGAACAAAATATCCTTAAAAATTTTGTTGAAGTTTCATTGCTGTTTTTCAAAACAGGTTATTTGAACATTTACCATCAACTGCAATCACTTATGATGGCCCAAGATGAAATTCCTGTAAACCATTTTCATTTCACAAATGTTGGGGAACAGTCTAATCTACATGAGACACAGGAGAAGCTATGCAATGCACATGCAATGTGATCTTAATGCATTCAGTTCCTTAGTCTAGTCCACTGACATTTTTTTAAAGATCTATATTCCTTTCAAGACCCAGAAGTTCCTCCCAGACCCTGACCTTAACCTTAACCACAGAAAACCATTGTCTAACCTAAACCATCTCTATCCTATGTGCAAACATATTCATGCCTACTGCAAAGCCGAAAGCCAACCCCTTCTAAGATAATACCTAATCTTAGCCTTCTCAGACTTAGGGCCCTATCTTGCGCCAGACTCCCTAAACCCGTTATTTGCGGATTTAGGATTTAGGAAGAGGCGTTCCCCCGTAAAAGTTGCTATCTTGTGCACCTCCCGCTATCCGCAAAACACCTGCGCTACCCGCTATATTATGCATAGGCATGTTTTGGGCGTTACGCAAGTTAAACCAATCAGTGTGCCAGGTGCCATTGCCTTTAAGGGCAGGCTGCGCTATCCTAAATCCTAAATCCTAAACCCGCGATGGAGAGAGGGAGGTAGATTTTCTCAGGGGCTCTACTGAGGCTAAAGCAAGTTGGCTTTATGGGCCCTCTCTTGTGCCACCCGCTATCCGCTGCCACTGCCCGCTACCCGCAAATTGCGGATTTAGGAACTTCCGCTATCCCTAAACAGTATCTTGCGCCACCCGCTACCCGCTATCCGTTATGCCGACTCTGTCATTTGCACCTGGAAGTGTGTCCGTGGGCGTGTTTCATGCGCTATCCCTAAAGTTGCTATCTTGCGCACACACTTTAGGGAAAGCGGATAGCGGGTGGTCCTGACCACCCGCTATAATTCGGGAGGTGGAGCCACATGTGTCCAAGTGGACATGTCACAAGGTTGTACTGATTGAGTAAAATCCCCTGGTCACACCACACACACACAAGAGGCAGAGGTGGAACTATGTGTAAACTAATTTATTGACAAGGTAGATTGGGCAAATAAAATATTAAAAATAAAAATATAGTACAGCTGCTGGCTTATGATAAAACAATAAAATGTGCTGGTGTAAGTGACCAATTAAAACAGTCTATCCTCTAAACAGTCTATATGAGTAATATACTCAGTCCATTCCGGCGGCGTCCCGGTATCAGTCCGACTGTGTGTGTGGCGAGGCTCCGTCGGGGCTTGCGTTGAAGCCGCCTGGGCGCGCTCTAGAAACAGCCCAGACAGATAGCGGATAGCGGGTGGTCCGGACCACCCGCTATCCGCTTTCCCTAAAGTGTGTGTGCAAAATAGCAATTTTAGGGATAGCGCAAGAAACACGCCCACGGACACACCTCCAGGCGCAAATGACGGAGTCAGCATAAGGGATAGCGGGAAGCGTGGGCACAAGATACCATTTAGGGATAGCGGAAGTTCCTAAATCCGCCATTTGTGGGTAGCGGGTAGTGGCAGCGCGTAGCGGGTGGCACAAGATAGGGCCCCTAATGTCTAAACACAACTATTCCATTTGGCATTTCAATCATCTCACGCTGAAACACAGGCAGGAAAAATGTCCTTGCCCTGCAGATCCTTTACCCTGTATGTCAGTATGCATTGTTACTACGTAAGTTGTTAATTTATCTCTGCACAAAATCAAGGACAATTTTGTACTTGGTGAATAACCATTCTAGTTGCAACTTGCATAAATATATTATTATATTAGTATTAGTATTGCTTGCATAGCCATATTTCTATGAGACACATAAAATTGTATGTCATTTGTTGAATAAGATATACAGGTTAAGAATTACTGCTGAGATAGGGCAAAGTTTATCGGGGATTTCAAAAACTTGCTATGTCACTTTGTCGGGGGAAGGTCACATGAGAACTTAGTGACTGGAGTCATCTCCTGGACTGAATAGGCTCAGTAAAGATGCTTTCTCTGTGCTTGCCCTCTTGAGTTTGTTTGTCTCAAAAAAGTTGGAGAGAAAATTCTCCACAAAGATGTAATTTGTGCCAACTTACATTCTTACATTCTTCTTGAGGTTGACTTGCTTTTAATGCCTCTGTTTATTTCAGACGTTCAATCAATCAATCAATCAATTAAAGGAAGGGAGAAAGAAAAAAATCCAAAGCTCTGGGACTGAATTCACTGTAATAATTGTCAATTATAAATATGTATAGCTGCTGATTGAAACCACCTACAGGAGAAATACTGTATTGTGACATGCATGAGCTTCGGAAGGATTATTATGTTACTGTGTCATACCCATACTGGGACAAGGAAAGAAAATCAGTGCGGAAAATAACTTGGAATTAAAGAATTTGAACATATGTGTGGCAGTTTCCCCTGCCACTAGTAACACACCACAGCAGCACACCACACCATCACTCACTCCACATGCAACAGGGTAGCCAGGTAGCATGCTTCTGGATAGTTTGGTGGGTGCACACACTGAGCTACACATGACAACAATGCTGTTTCCTGTGCTATTTGTTCATGTTAAGGTTACCACAAACACACACAAACACTTAAGTGAGGTGAGAACTCTTTATTTAAATAATGATAATGATATTTTAGTAAGTAAGTAAGTACACTTTATTAATCCCACAAGGGGAAATTCCAATTTAAGTTACATCCCGTCCAAGAGACACCAAAAGACATGACAAATACAGGGTTACAGGATCAGGAGAACTTCGGGTCAGCCACCGTGCGCCGCGCCCCTTACATTAGATGAGAAAGGAGGACATTAGGGAAGGAGAGGGGGGAAAAAAAGGTCAAATGTCAAACTGGGCTCCTAGGGGAGCACAACATGGCATTAGCAAAAAAACACACCCCAGCACAATAAGCACATAATAAACAACTTGTAGAGAAAATTTGATCAATTGCGTTGAGAGACCAGCTGATCAGATCCATCCATCCATTTTGAGTTGTTTGTTTTCTAATGTGTCCTTGTCCTTACCGCAGTGCTTCCTGGTCCTGGGCAGTGTCAAAGGACCCAAGCACAGTTTCAGGCAGCCTTTTATACTGCCTGATTGATGAGTAGGCAGGTGCTTTGTCCACTTATACTGCACCATCCCAGTGAATAAAAATATAATGTAACCTGGTAATGGTGTAATATTAATAATTTAATGTGACTGACTGATTTAAGGTACTTCAATCATGTATAGAGGTTTAAATGTTTTGTTTGTTTGGAAATTAATTGTTCCTATGTTCAATTAAAGGTGGTATGGTCCAGTGGGAGGGGCCTTGCCTTTAAATAGAGGGGATCTACCCCCTCCTAGTCAGTCAGCGAAGGGCTGCCGTATGGTGCAGACCTAGTGGTGCTGTCAAAAGACTGTCTTTTGTAAATAGTGTTTTTTTTTTGCTGTATTTTTGCCTTATTTTCTGCTGGTAAGAAAGGACAATAAAACACCTAATTTTCTTCCTTTAAATGGACTTTGCTATCTTTTTTGGGGCATTTTTTTAGTTGAATTGCACCTTTTTCAGCTAGCCTTTGGCCAAACTACCCACACTCAAAGGCAGAGTGTGACAATATGTCATATAGTAACTATTTCAAAGCAAGGTAACAAGATGATTATATTGCTTGAGAATAATTTTTTTTTATCCCTGTCGCATAGTGATGTCTGCATGCTCTAATTTACCTCTACCGCACGCCTTGGGTGTGTACGCAAAATATGCAACAAATAACCCACCTAATACCATAACAAATTATTTTTAGAATACTAATTACAAAAAAGATCCTGAATGGAATTTAACAAGTACAAAACCTATCCTTAAAAATGATGTCACTACCTGCAATCAGGATGGATATTGACAGCATATAAAGCAAATTCAACAGAAGCAATGTTAAAAAGTTGCCTCAAAATACTGCCCATGGCCTTTATATACACAGACTAATTAACTTCCTTGTCTGGAAAAAAACAGCTTAAGTTTTTTATTAAAAGACTAAAACAAATAGGAAAAACAACCATTGCAAATTCAAAAGCAAGACTGTCCAAAAGCTAAAATTGACAGGTTGTGGTTTTAATCCAGAATCCCTAAGGGGTGAGAACACAAGTGCAGCACAAAGAGTATGGGAAGTAGGTCATGCTCAGACATCACCTCTGCATCTCTGGGGACTGCAGAAAAGGACAAAGGAGTTGTTCTCTTTTGTGCAGATATCTCCAAAAATTACATAAGCTGTTTTCTTCAAGCAGGAACAGTTGGGACAAAAAGAGGGATCAACCACCACCTGCTGATAGTGTTTTTTTTTTATTTTTTCTTTCTTTCTTTTTCAACTGAGTTTTCATGATCTTTTCCAACAATGCCCTGCTTCACATTTGCAGCACCAGATATCTACATGTGGCTGCTGCATAGCACAGCCACAACCTTGCTGGCCAGTTTATTGTTGGCCATTGAGCCATTGAGATTCCAAGAAAGCAACTGGACTATCAGCATCCTATTATAGGTCATTTCAAAGACAGTTGCTGAGAAGTTTGCTCATTGTCTAACAATAAGCAAACTGAACAAACGTCTCTGCTCTCAAAGTACCAACTTTGATTTGTTGCTGGGAGCCAATTTTATCAAACCTTATGTAAGTAACTTCTTCATAATTTTGACAAATTACCATTATACATAAAGGGTATGGGCCAAATTAAATGCACTGAGTAAAAAAACAAACAAACAAACAAACAAACAAAAAAAAAACATGTTCTTTTAGGCTACTCTTGGGGCTGTAATGTCATTTGTTCTAATCCATCCTGGTTACGACTCAAACAACCAATCATCTGAAGAAAGCTGCCCCGGTCCAATAATATCTTGTGGATGCCCCCTCTCCAAAAAACTCAGCCTAGCCTTCCACAGACGGCCACAGTAATTTGGCAAAGCTTACCTTTGCTACCATATGGAAGAGAAGAGGCCCTATAATTGAACCTTGGGGGATGCCACATTTTAATGGGGGATGCAGAATAGTATTCCAATATTTCCTATTTCCTAAAAGGTTTCATCTCTCAGATAGGACATAAGCCATTTTAACACCAGGCCCTGTAGACCAACTTTGCCCTCCAGGCTTTTAAAACATTGTCATGGTTAATTGTATCAAATGCTCTGCTGAGATTGAACAGGATAAAAAAGAACCACAATCAACAGAGATAAAGCTATTGTTATGTACCTTCAGCAGAGCAGATTCTGTGATATGCAGAGCTCTAAAACCAGACTGGGATTTGTCAAACATATTGAATGTGTTAAAACAGCAGGAGTCTAGAGTGAAGACAACTTCTTCCAAAATCTTAGAAATAAGTGGTAGCTGTACAGGACTGTATGGACATTGGGGTATAGGGTAGGCTTCTTTAGTAGGGGTTTAGTAATAGCAAATATACTTGGCAGCAAACTAAAATTAAATACAAACATATCATTCACTTTGAGGACCTTCTTAACCAAACAAACACCCACCCTGGAGGCGTCAGGGCCAGAGGATGGATGCAATCCTTCCTATGCTCCTGCATAAAGACAGCACAGGTGTGGAGAAATTGTATGTTTGCATTTCGGAATGATATGAAACAGAAAAAACAAAAAAAAAAAAAAAAAACAAGTAATTCTAAGCATTTGTGAAGCTATAACCAGCAAATGTATTTTTACTTGATAAATGACTAAAATGATTGATTATCAAAATTATAATTGATCGACTAATTGATTAATCGACAATGTTTCAGCTCTACTGGCCACAAATCAAGTATTTCTTCAACCAGAATTACCGCATAGATTCAGATTCATCTCGGTACCAATCAGCCATGAGTTGAAGTGACTTGGCTGACTCAGACCCAGAAGCCCTAACTGACTAACAGGACCTTATCATGCAAGATTCAAGATTCAAGATTCAATAGATTTATTGTCAACAAGTTGATAAGAATTTGTCCTGGTAGACTCTCTGACATAAATATCATAAACAAGTACAGTAAAGCAGCACATCATGTACTAAAAGACAAGCATAAACACAGACAGACAGTAAACAATAAGCAATATGCAATACCCAGTGGCATTGAAAGTGCATGCAGTTATGTTAAAGTGCTACTTACAGTGTAACCTGTATATAAATAACCATCAAAGCAAAGAAGACAGAGTGAAGGAAATGGGTAAGATGACAGTGAAAGTGACAATGAGGAAAATGAAATGGACATGGATGAGCCTCACGGCTCCAAGTGCATGGGTGACCCTAAAATCCCTGAGGTGGCTCAATGCTCTTTGTCTAGCAGAGATAACTCCCCTACTTCAGAATCCTAATGTTACAAACTCATTGTCTCAAGCAAATAGCATAATTGGGGGGCTCCATAAAGACATATAAGGACAGCTAGCTATAGTTTTATCTTCAAGACTGAAAAAACAGCAATTATAATTATCTCTGAAAGAAATTCTTGAGAGACATCGAGGGTGGCTTCAGAGAAAGAGACAGTAATAAAGATCAGTTGGTGATATTAGGTATACAGTGCAAAGCCTACTGTATGTTGAAAAACATTTGTGTAGTCAGCTGACTACAAATCAATCAATCAATCAATCAATCAGTCAGTCACCTTAAAATTATTCTTGGTAAACATAAAAAAGCAAACAGGACATTTAATTTTTAGGCCTTCTCAAAGCCACTGGGAAAAAAAAAAATCTGGAAGCCCAGCTCCACATTCCAACCAATCAACATTAAAAAAGAAGGAAATATGTTTTACAGACTGAAGTGTATGCTTGCCAGTCCAACCTAACTGTAGTACATGGCATCACATATCCTCCCCTTGGGAGTATCATATTGGGGGCATATATTTTGTGTATTTTCACAGTGTAATGTGTGTGTGCTTTCACTGGTGGGGGATATGTCTGTCACTGCCTCTCATGTGGCCATATCCCGGAGGAGACCATCTGTTTATTTTGGCCTGACAACATCTCTTCTTACAAATGTACAGGCAACCCATTAGATGCTCATATATTCCAAAAGGGTGAAAAATGAAAATTGGATACTTGTTTATTTCTTGTTATTTTTAACATGGAATGTACTGTAGTGGTCCACCTGACTTGCTCTCCTTGCTACATGACATATGTGTGGTGGGTACTTTAGGGGACATTAAGGCATGTCACAAAGTGTCCACAGTGGCAGCTCAACTCAACTCTCCTTATCTGTCCCTCTCTTTCTCTCTCTATCGTGCATGTCATGCCATTACTGCGTACAGTGTCTCCACCATCTCATTAATCCGACTGTCCTCACTTGAATACTCTCAGAACTGCCCGTATTGCCAGTGTGATTGATTTTCGATGGTGGCAAAGCTATGGAGGTGACACAAAATTTACCAAGTATTTCCTAAAAAATCCAGTGAATTTGCTATATAGGCCCTACCTTTACATGTGTGACCGTGGTTGCACTGAATGAATGAGTGCATTGCCTGCTCCAGTACAAATCAGAAATAGTGTTGGGAAAGCAATGTGTTCCCCACAGACAAGTTGCCTATTTGTTTACGTTATGATTTGATGTGGCACTTACCACATATGGCAGTAGGCAAGATCTACAATGGTGCTTATAAGGTGCCACTGAGATTTTTTTTTCCTTATGAATGGCAGGTGTTCAATTTAACAGGGGAAATGTTAACCAGCTACTAAGCATACTGTAGGTCCTTCTCATTCTGCATTCTTGTGTGTTGTTCATGTCCACCATGACATGTTTCATGTAAGATTTAAGTTTGATTCCACCACAAAAGCTTGATGGATAAAGATCCCTGATGCCAAACAAGCATGTAATTAATGGTGACTTAGCCAATGAGCATGAATGGAAAGCCAGATTAATTGCAAGAATGGTTCATCATATCCAGACAGTACTGTGGTGTATAGTACAAAGCTTTCTGAAATAGCTGGGAAAAAAGAGCATTTATGCCCATTAATTGATGGAACAGCCTCAAGTACACAGCCCATCTCACACTGTATGTGCTCTTCTCTGTGTTTAAATCCTTGAGAAACTTATTCACTCCAATGCAGCTTTGGAAGAACATTCTCTACAAGGACATGTATCGACTTGCCATTCAGTTCAGTCGCTACAACTGACTGAAGTAGGAAAATGTTTTTATTAAATGATGAGGCATGACAATGGGTATGACTTTGGCAGACTAGATCTGTTGTATGTTAGCTGCTGCACACATTTAATTTCAAAAATCATTGTTGCTGTGCGTATTTTGATAGGTCTAAATGCAATAACCCCTAGAACATAAAAAACAGACCTGAGATGGTGGAGCTGAGGAGGAGGAGGGTTGAAGTGATGCTGTAACGCATGAGAAGCAGCGGCAGGGCAGCTAGACAAGTAACCTGTCAAGGTAAGCTGACGTGTCATTTAAAGGGCTTTGGATTCAGGGAGTGAGATGATGATTGCTTTACTATGGAAAGCACACCAGCCAGGAACCAATCAGCTGATGGTACATGGAGAGTTTCCTGACTGATTTGGCTCTGATTGGGTGACCAATAATCACCAATTGATATGTGCCTATCTACTTGGGAACGCAGCAGAATGAGATGAGGTAAAATAAACACAACGAGCCAGCTTATCAAAATTCCTTGGTCAAAAATATAAACAATGGCACTGTATAAGCAAAGTTACTGAATAGCAGCAAAATTCAGCTCCATCTGTCTGAGGCATTGAAATATCTTGCTTCTAATTATGCTACAGTGTGACAGGTGATCCTTGTGTATGTAGGCTACTCACAGAGAGGAAAAATTAAAAAAAAGAACTAGTACTTGGTGGGCGTTAATTTTGGTTTAATTTGGAAAAAAGCATCAAAAATTGTGAGATGTGAGAAATTGAATGAAATTGGGAAACATACACAGAATTTCTGTGCAATTATGCACGCACTACTCACAATTGTTCTTTTAAAGAAATTAATAATTAAAAACCTCTGAACATATGCAGGGTTTGGAGTTTGGAATAACCACACTGCATCCTAGCACTGAGCAGTATGGTATCACTGAATTTCTACTCTTTTAGGGTATTGGATTTCAATACAGTTGAAATCCAATACCCTAAAACCGCTATAGCGCGGTTTTCGCTAAGGAACTGTAGACCACTGTCAATCAATCTCCTCCGTGTCGTGTCTCCTGTACAGTACAGAATACATTCAGAAAATGTTAATGCCTGTCTGAGAAGGTGTATAAAGTGTGTAGTGAGGGGTTTTACAGCCTTAAAACATCTATAATAATTAAAAAAATAAAAATAAAAATAAAGCTGACTACTTCGCGGATTTCACCTATTGCGGGTTATTTTTAGAACGTAACTCCCGCGAAAAACGAGGGACCATTGTATATCAATAATATCATGCTGGATTATGGATGAATTACTTGTGCTTATACCTACAGTGAGATTGATTTGTCCAGTGGAATCCAGTGATTAGCAAGAGCAAATTGTAAGTCTTTGTATTCCACTCATGACAACTATTCTTCTGAGAGCTGGACAGTGTTAGGCATCTCTAGTAATTAAGAAGTGCAAAGTTATTGTTAACAAACACTGTTACACACACATGCCAGCTTAGTGGAAATTGTAGAATGTTTCCCTTTTATTTTCACAACAGAAGGCTCTGTTGGATTGAGTGCAATAACTGAGGAGCAAAGCTCCTTTCTCTTTTTCTGACAGCACACAAATGTGCAGAGAAGTCTCGCTGATGTAGATTGCTATCCACATGTCAGTAGGCTACACAAAATGAAAATATCAATGTCAGTTTGACAAAATGGAGATCAAAATTAAAGAACACTTAAAAAAACAACAGTCTGAGTAAGAAGAAATTTCTGGAGCTGGCTGCCTAGGTAAAAGCCTGTGTATGCTAAACAATGCATGCATGGTAAACAGTGATAAGTAAATGTCATGGTAAGTGCTGAGGAGAGTTTTTCAACATCTACAAGACCATGAAGTTGTGCTGTGAGGTGAGACAAACATCTCACTCCCTCCACCTTGTTTACAAACCTTTGATGCCCAAACAGCAGGTGGTGGAGCAGGCCAGGAACTTCAAATACCTGGGCATGAAGATAGACTTTCTTGTGGAGGTGTTTTCTCCCAGAACACTAACTCAGGGTAGAAGTAGGCCCAGCTGGGTCCTGCTCAGGAAGCTCTGGTATTTTAATGTTAGAAAACACCTTTCAGGGGGGGCACCCTGGTAGCTCACCAGATAAGAGCACATACAATGTGTTAAGGCTGAGTCCTGATCGCAGTGTCGTGGGTTCAAATCCAACCTCAGGCCATTTTCTGCATGTCATCCCCCTTCTCTCTCTCTCTCTCTCTCTCTCTCTCTCCCCTGCATCCCCTGTCCCTCTCTCAACTGTGACTGTCAAATAAAGTAGAAATGCCAAAAAATAATCTTTTAAAAAAGAAAAGACCTTTTAACAGCTGTCTACAACTCACTGAAACTGTGTTTACCTTCAAAGTCACATCCTGGTATTAATCCCTTTCTGTCAAAACAAATCAGAACTTTCCAGGATTATCAAGCAATTGAGTACAATTGCAGGCACCAGTAAGCTTCTACAGTCAGCAAGTCAGAAGGAAAGCCATTCTCATAACATAGCATCCATCTCACCCCAGCCACAAAGCATTTCAAATACTCTCATTAGATTGGCAGTATAAAGTCCCCCTGACTAAAATCAGCCCACAGGAACTGCTTCATCCCAACCTCTGTAAGTATTTAGAACAAACAATGAAAGACATTTATACATAGGCTAATTTTGCACATGCCATTATGTACTTACTCCTACTTCATTGGCAAAAAGTTCCCACAGTTATTCCTGGCTCTATTTGAAATTAATAACCAACAGCCGCTTACAATCATAAAGTTTCTTTGTAAGCATACAGCAACACCACCAGTCAGCCACAAAACATCACAACTTTGCTGGGAATCTTCACCGGTCAGCAAGGCCTCTTCCACGGCTATAGCTACTGCTGTGGCAGCCTGCTCCATCTCCATTCACTGATTAACTCTGCCCCATCCTCAGTCTCTCGTAAGTACAGTGGTCCCTCATTTATCGCGGGAGTTACGTTCTAAAAACAACCCGCAATAGGCGAAATCCGCGAAGTAGTCAGCTTTATTATTTACAATTATTATAGATGTTTTAAGGCTGTAAAACCCTTCACTACACACTTTATACACTTTTCTCAGACAGGCATTAACATTTTCTCACTTTTCTCTCTTGTTTAAACACTCTCAAAGTTCAAACCTTCGTAGAAAAATAAGTCCAGTATTATAGAATGAACGCATTCTGTACTGTACAGGAGACACGGCACGGAGGAGATTGATTGACAAAAATGTCAACCCAAAGAACATTGTTAAAATAATTTTTGTCCATGTGTTTCTTGGTATCAATGCATTCCACTGTTTTGCAGGCTTCCTTGCTTACTGGCAAATTGAAGATGGCATACACCCACTGCTTGGATTTGTGAATGGTTCTACCCAAGATGTCGTAGTTCTGCAAGAGTTCTTCTGCCGCCAAATGGTGCATTTTGAGTCATATGGTGGCAGAAGAAATCCCACTTTTACTGGGGCAAGGTCTTTAGCTACAGAAGGTATTGATAAGTATTTTGCACATGTTACACCCCTCCCCAAAACCAAATGGTAGAGTTTGTGTTGAAAATCTGTTCCTTTAAGTTGTCAGACCGGCTACTGAGACAATTTTATTGTAGGGCTCTTAGAGAATGATATTGAACTTGGAGTACTCAGGGCCACCATTTCAATTTGCAGATGTACAGCTATTGAATACTGAGCACAACTCCACCACCCACCATGGATGCCAAAATTGTGATACAGTTATTAGCAATTTTTTTTTTTCTCTCTGATTCTAACGTTGAAGGCTTATGAATTAAGTTGTTTAAAGCAAGTCCAAAAGAAATTATTCTAACAAATAACATTAAAACATAAACTTTATTTATGTATCTATTTATTTATCTATTTAGCAGAAAACTTCAGCTATAGGGTGAGGAGCTCAGACATCCTCAAGGAGCTCAGAGTAAAGACGTTACTCATGTACACTGAAAGGAGCCAGCTGAGGTGGTTCAGGCAACTAGTCAGGATGCCTCCCAGGCGCCTCTCTGTGGAGCTATTCCGGGCACGACCAACTGGGAGGAGACCCCGCAGCAGACCCAGGACACGCTGGGGGGATTATGTATCCTGCCTGGCCTGGGAATGCCTTGGGAACCCCCTGCAGGAGCTGCTGGATGTGGCTGGGGAAAGGACCTTTTGGGCTGACCTCCTCAGCCTTCTACCTCCACAAACTGGTCCCAGAGACAGTAAGTGGCAGAAAATGGATGCAGGGATGAAAACTGCAGTTATTAGGGCTTTTATCTGCTTCAATCATCAAAAGCAACAGGCCTATATTTGAGACTTGCCTTTACTTCCTTTTGCACAAAATTCTGCTCAGCAAAAACATGAAAAATAATATAAAGACATAACCGGAAAAATCAGAGTATCAAACCATAGATCTTTTTTTGTGTAAGAGATGGAGAAAATTAGGCCCACACTGTGAAAGCGTGTAACGGTGGTGTTGCACGTGATTCTACTTGCCTGATGCCTACTGCAGCACAGAACCATACATTATCATACCTGTTGGAATAATGACCGAGTCCAACAGGGTTCAAATTGAGAATGATAAACTCTAAAACATACAAGTACCTTAACCGGCAAGCTGGCTCTGCCACAGGGAAGTGAGTAGGACATGACCGAAAAAAGCACAGCTGCTGCCCAGAGGATGCTGCATTTTACCAGCAGGGGAGGAGGCGAAGCTGCCCTCTGCTCCATAGTTTGTCAACAAGCGGTGGATAAAATTGCCTGCCACACCACACGTGTTTTGAGGTTTGATTTGAGTGTTTGGTGTAACGTGGCTTCTAATTGGGACTGGCTTGGATTTGTCAAAATGTTCAGCCATACCCAACCAGTAAAATGGACTCTGCATTTGATTGGGACTGCTTTTAGTTGGAGTTTTACAGTATTAACATACAGTTTAGCCAAACAATGCTATGGGACTGCAGTCAGATTTTGTTATAAAAAGAGTGGAAGCAACTTCAGAATTGAGGTTAGGAACCTGTGTATTAAAAATTCACTTTAGCCAATGTCCTGTAAATTTCAACCTCTAAGGACATACAGTTGATTATTTAAGATTTTCTGTCAGTTTCTTTAAGTGCAATATCTCATAGTGCAACCTGTTTTTTAAAGTCAAAACTACACGATGACTCTAGAGCAGGGGTCTTTAACGTTTTTCAAGCCAAGGACCCCCAAACTGATCAAGTGATAGAGCAGGGACCCCCTTCAATATGTATTGTATAAAACTGTGTTTTATATTATACTGGGCCTATTAACATGTATAAATGTCCCTTGTTATTGTGCATTCAATACTAAGCAATTCAAATAATGCACAGGTTTATTTGTTCAAGTTTTTATTTTAAATACAGTTTCACAGCTCCTCTCTCTTGCCTTTCTTACGGAGCTCTGGCAGCACGGTTCGTTTAGCCAATCAGAAGAGATAATCAGCACCTCACCACTGATTGGCTGACTGTTTTCTGAATGACATATGGTCGGGCCAATCACAGGCAAGTAACTGAAACCTGCGCTGCTCAACGGTGCTCAATGGTACTCACCAGTAAACGGGAATTATCATCTTATATAGATCTATATTATGTATGATTGCCATGGCTACCGCTAAGCGTGATGTTGTACGACCGTACACGTTTGAGCCCGACTCAATAGTTTCTTTGCAAAACCAGCATTGTATTGTGTCAGGTTGATAAAACAGTCGGCGCTGAAATGAGCCGAACAGACGAGCAAATTTGGACTAAAATCCTTCGGGACCCGGGAAAAAATTACCATCAGCCGCTGGTCTCTAATGTGTGTTTCTTTTGGAAGACTGTGCAATGAAACATTAGTATCCTTGCATCCGTCTATGGCGCAACATGTCTTCGACATGTCGCTAACTTGTTACCTTGTTACCTGGGGAGTGGAGGCAGGCTGGCTAGTTTAAGTGGGCAGAGTAGCCTTATGTGTGACATCACAGAGAGGAGGAAGTGCAGTCCGCTCGTCATAAAGGGAGAGTTTCAAAGAACGGGCTGTGTGCATTTCTCCATTTATCACAGGTTTAAGGCATGGGACAGCATTTATGTGGCCCCGAGACCTTCACTATCAAGAGAAAACAACCAATATTGCATTTTTCATGCCATGGGGCTTTTAAAGACCCGAAAAAATCGGGTACATTTTTTAAAAAATATATATACATAAAAAATTGTCTAATCAGCCAAAAATTTCACGACCGCCCTGCAGCACCTCTGCGGACCCCCTAGGGGTCGCAGACCCCCTGTTGAAGACCTCTGCTCTAGAGCATGCAAACCTTAAGTCATACAAATCTATTATAAGATATTAACTGGTGGTGCTTTTGTGGTGGCTTTTGTGATCAGTGAACATTCGTATATATGTTTTTGGGTTTGAACTAGGGAATAGTAAATGATTTACGGACAATTTTGTTTTGAGCCATGTTTTGTTCAAAGTCCATTGTTTGACAATACCCAGAGCAATTGTCTGTGTACAACTTTAATGTAATAAGATCAAGAAATGGTCCCTACCATGTCTTGTTTTTCAAGAAGAGGAACAAGAGGAAGAAAAACAAGATACAGAATCTGGGTAAATACAACAGAGTTCTTCACACCTCATTACAAATGTAAATGCTATCCTCGATTCACAAGGGCATATTTTGCCATCACCAACTGAAATGTAAAGTCAAAGTAAGGTCTGGGGAACAGGAAGCACATTTTGCTTCCTTAATATAGTCATTATGTAGGAAAACTGGTTATTTGGGAAAAAAAAAAAAAAAAAAAAAAAAAAAAAACTGGTCATGTCCCTGCTCTTGTCAAACCTGTATTACACTGCTAAAAAGCAAAGATTGCCTAAGATGATGGAAAATAAATATCAAGTGCAATACATTATTTTTGTCTGGCTAGTCGTATGGCAATCTCAGGTGGAAAATTAATTTGATTTCCACCACAGCCTGACATTGTAAGATGAGCCGTACAAACATTCTTTATTTTCTGTCAGTACTGATGATCAGTGTCTGGACTCCCATATTTCTGTGACGAATGCTTGTACCTTTTCATATCATTCTCTTTTCTGTCTGTGCAGTACATGATATCCAGTGTTATCTCATTAGGAGGCCAAGCACCACAGTTGTGTACTGTTGCTGTACAGTCTCTTTCTTTCTTTCCTTGCTTCATTCTAATGCAGATACACATTTTAAAGTCAAGATAGCAATTATTGTAGTGCCATTTCCAGTCCAGTGTTTCAGAAACCTAGTTTCTCCGCAAGTTCCTCCAGTCAAAACAAGTCCATCAAAAATGGTGTGTTCAATTACAACTAGTCAGTATTTATTTTTTTTATGCCTTCTTTTTTTCTGCGATGCAGGATAAAGCAACTCGTAGAACCCATTGGCCAATTGTTATGAAAATTAGCACATCTTTAGAGATCAGTCCAAGAAATGCAGACCCTTATAATAATCTCTTTACACTACCCCAACATACTACAACTGCAACCATCATTAAAATGTAGGCCCAAGTGATGTGTTCATATGTTGCAACCTAGTGGAAATTCTGAGGGATGCCATTAGTTTATTCAAAAAACACAAAACTAAACTTCACCAGTCCTACAGATTTCATAGTAAATGAAATAATTTGGTGGTGCATGCCATCCCACTGCTAGGAAATGGTTTAATCAAAGTCTGGTGTTCATGGAAAAAAAAGAAAAAATACTTAAGGCTGCACAAGGAATTTTTCTGGCCACTAGAGGGTGTTGAGAGCACAAGCTCAGTTTGTAAACACAAAACCCGAAAAAGGAAAATGTGTTTTTTGGATGGAAATGAGGTACACATTTCACTCTTACAAGGCTCTGATTTGATTACTTGGATTATTTTGTCTCTGACCTCTAATTCAAAAATGTGGTGAAGCAGCAGATTTTCTGCAACAACGTGAACTTTGAAAAAAGTAAATTTCAAACTGATCTGAAATTTGGATACATTTATCTGCAGAGTGTGCAGTTTCAGAGAAGCTTTGAATTAAGCTGACAGTGGCAAGAAGAGGAGCAGAGGAGGAGCTTATTGTCAGGCTAACACGGTGATTTAGATTTAGCTAAAACCAGGAAATAACCTGTAAATTGTAAGGTGGAAAGAAGACTGACAGTAATGACTATCACATTGCAAGGGATAATTTTACTGTAATACTGCTTAATGCAGCTGTAATGAAGGAGTGACTACAGAAGCACCATATCAAAAATATTTCATCTATTCTGGTTCCATCTCGTT
The DNA here is from genome assembly GCF_902150065.1 of Myripristis murdjan. Lineage (NCBI taxonomy): Eukaryota > Metazoa > Chordata > Actinopteri > Holocentriformes > Holocentridae > Myripristis > Myripristis murdjan. Next base: position 24,685,101 of record NC_043993.1, read on the forward strand.
TGTTTTGCAGAATTTTGAATTCTTGGGTTATAGTGCATATTTGCCCATCCAGTTTTCACAGACAAAAACATCAATGAAGGTTCCCTGCTAACTCAACTGGAAGACTGCCTAACATTAAGGTGAAATCCTGAAAGCAATCAAAGTCCTAATTCTAGCAGCATGGGCTTGAATCCAACCTCTTTTTGCTGTCTTTCTTGTCAATCTGTACTTCTCTGTCAGCAAAGGCCAGAAAAATAAATTCAGACACCTGTTTTGGTGCCAGTGCAACAATTTCTCAAGCCCCACCATCAGTCCAAATTTAAAAGTTAAAAAAAAAAAAAAAAAAAAATCATTCACTCATTTGTTCAAGGTTGACTGTGACACTTGAATCACTCGTCTAAACCATGGATTTTTTTTTTTTTTTTTTTTAAACACAGATTACCACTTTCTTGATCTACAAAAAGCAGATGGACTTATTTGTAAGTAAATCTGATTTGACAAAAGTCTTGAATGCAACTAATGGACTACATGCTTGGCCCCAAAAACACTGCTTACAGCATTAACTGAATTTAAAATAGTTTCACCATGATCCAGTTGTAGATATATGAAAATTTGCAATTTGAATTGCAGTTATCTCAAAATACAGGAAATACCTAAAAGGGATTAAAATCACAAAGGTTAGAAAACTTGCTTCTGTATTATGAACTGCTGAATACTGCCTGAGGAAGAATGCTACTTCAAAAAGCATACCCTGTTGCATGTGAATATCACAGCCCGGCTCATGTGGTGAAGAATATATAGCTTGAATAAATATCACTTTTTTGTTTCCTGGTTGTCTGTTTTCTATAAAACAGACTGTGTATCCTGTGTGTATCCTGATGAACTAAATCCACCAGTTAAATCAACCCAGAATATCGCCAGAACAATTCGATGCCATTTCACGTTTCTGCAAGCCAACAAATAAATTCAAATGTCAACATTTCTGAATTGAAAACACATTGCATATACACATTTACACTTACAGCCAATGTGGTGGCTGTAAGTGTAAATGTGTCAACATCAAGTGACTGTTAACATTTGTGCTCGCACTAACGCTACCTAACCTTTGCTCAACCAACTGATTAAGTTCATTTTGTCTTCTATTGCGATATATAAGTGTTTTCTTCTATTCAGACAAATCAAGAGAATGAGCTGTTCATGCGTAAGCAGGTATGAACAGCTCATTCTCTTCATTTGTCTGAATAGAAGAAAACACTAACCTTTGCTCGTTAGTTACTTCAGCCATTTTTGTTTCTTTCGTTAGCCACCAAAACTCATTGCTTAAGGTTAAGAAAATGTCTTTGTGAAAGGTTTGGAAAAGGTTCATTGTCAGCTAAGGCTTAATATTACCTAGCTAAGTTTAGCTAAGAACAAAAGTAACTCTCACCTGACATGGAACAAACATGACATGTCAAGGTATTTCCTGCTTTGCAAAAATGTAATATGCAAACATTTTTTTTCTTTGCAACTAGGCTGGTTAAATCATCTTCAACTTGTTGTGGAAGTTGTTGTGGAAGTGACAGATGAAAAAATGTCATGACAAATGGCAATAAGTGTACCATTCACAGGGTTAATAGGCATGACTATTTACTTTTGATGGGATACTGAAGTAGTGTGTGCAGCATTTTGAACTGCAACACTGTTTTATTCTTTTACCCACTGAATTAAAACTGGTCCCCCAGACCATTGGTTAGACAACACAGTTTTACTTGTCTTTTGGACCAAATCCAAAAGATGCATGCAATGCCAGGCATGAGGTCAAAGCCTCTGAGATAAAATAGGTTTTTCTCTTGGTTTTGAGGCTGGATGACTATTGTTTTCTGGAGCTCAATCTGCCAAAAATGTACAGGTAAAAACCCAACAGCGACAGAACTTTCCAAAAACTATGACAGATACCTGACATAATCCGCAGCCCTGAGGAAGAGTTTTGTTGGGAACTATTTCCTGCCAAAAAGCAGCAGCAAACTGTACCTATCTGCCTCCAGTGAATACAAATTGGCGGATATCTGGGATCATTCTCATCCAAAATGAGAAAAATATTGTGCTCTCATGACTGCTTTGCTGAATGTCACAAAAAGTCTTTCTGGGAATTAAAATGGTCTTAAATCAAAAATCCAGCCTAAAACACAATAACACTTTAAAAACCAGGATTGATGACTTACAATGTATGTCTTGTGTCATTTTGTTGGGTAATTTGGTTTCATTGATAAACTGGCCAAATTGAATATGCACACAGAGAACAGCTGCAGCTACAATGGAGCTCAATGGCAGATGGAGGTGAGCTCTCTCTCTCTTGAATGGATTTCTCCCCGTATGTCTGTTTAATGTTGTTGCAAATCGGCAAGTCAATAGAGAAGCTCTTGCTCATTTATTCTTGGTTGACACTGAAAACTGACAGCTAACACTTCTGTTTTGGATAGCTGAAATTTATTTCCCTATTAAACATCACTGTAACTGTATGGAAAATATCTCCCCATGATGTAACAGGGTTTCATTTTTGTTCTGTTCTTTGCAGATTAACCCAAAAAATCAATCAACAAAACAGCACCAGAAAATCAATGGAAATAGCCAATCCTTGTTATGGTGTTTTAGGCTGGATTTTTGCTTCCTTTAAGTTACTCACTAACCCCCAGTTTCCCATGATCTGTTTAGTTTTTTATTTATTTTTTGCATCTAATGTTTGGGTTAACTGGAACATGAATGGAAGCAAAACACATTAAAAAGATAGATCAAACAGTGTGCTGTGCTGACCATTAGTTGAAGCAATATAATTCTGCGCTGTATCTCCATTCTTTCTCCTGGAGTATCCGCTTTATCAAACTTGACAGAAACTACCTGAGCGGAGTGCCATGTTGCTGGCAAAAGGTTATTACAATTATTATTGCAAAAGAAAACTAGAATCAAATCTAAGCATAAAAAATCTTTTGTGAGGAGTGAATAGGAATGATTAGCTACAATCCAAGACCATGAAATTGAGGTATCCTACTTAAACAGCCCTAAAATAATTGTGGGAGCTGCATTGCAGTTTTGTTTTGTTTTTTCCTCAAATTTTCTGCACACAGTCATGATTTTAATCACTGTTCTTTTTGGTTTGTGTGTGTATCTGTGTGTGATTTTTTTTCCCTCCCTGTATCTGTTTTTAGTCAGAGGAAATGAAGGCTTTTGTATTTCACTCATTCTACATGAATGCCATTATTAGAGCCTGTCAATCAACCGAGGATACAGAATCAAGGATACAGAATTTCTCTCAGAATATCTCTCTTGCAACTGAGAGCATAAATGGAGTGTGTGTCTTCATGAGGAGCTTATGTGAAGGAGGTGACATTACACTGTTGTGATAAAGGTAGTGAGGTGCGGCATTCAGTAGAAAACTAAGAAAACACTGAACCAAGTGCAGGGCAAAGAGGTAGACTCATGTCTTCTGGAGACAGAAAAAACGCTCTGTTGTCTGTATCTATATCTATATCTATCTATATAATATACACAAGGTTATATACCGGCAAAAAAATTAAGTTTACAATGTTCTGGTATGAAAGAGTAGAAAAAGCTGAGCCAGAGACACATTTGTAGCAATAATTTTTATTGGATATAAACATTATATCTACCATTCTTTGGATGAAACACCTCCCACTCCTGCCAGTATGATAGCCTGGCATGCTACACTATCCACACAAAACCCAAACCAGGCATGCCATTTGGGCGAAGCATACTAAATCTAAGAGAGCAGGGAGTTCAGTGAGCATCTCCAACTGCATCACATTCACCCTCCTAAACATACACAACATATCACTATAGTGACCCCAGCTGGAGAACTGGGCCCACTATTTAATCAAAGCAGGCAGCAGTGAAAATTAGCAACTGGGGTCTACACTGTAAGTAGCTGCTTCTGAAATGCTGTCTATGTGTGCGTGTACATGTGCCCACCCATGAGAAACAGAGAGGGAAAGACAGAATGGCTGAAGAAACTCAAAGCTGATTTCATCTTACTGACAATGTATTTCAAGTGCTTTAAAAAAAAAAAAAAATGTCTAAAAGCAAAACACCTGTGAGATCTCAGCAAGAATGCCGTAATAGCCGGGTGTATTACTGGTGAAAGAGTATGCTGCTTTGTGGCGAGCTGAAACGCATGATGAAAGAGACTATTAGCACTTACACAATCAGAGGGAAACATATCAGCAAACCCAAAAGAGCAGAGACTGGAGCATTTATTTCTCTCATTAGTGCTTGGCAAATTAAATCAATCCTTCAGACCGCTGCGTCTGAGCACCTCAGAACCCAATTCTCATTCAACAGACAACATCTAAAGGCCTAATCATGCCAGTCCCACAGCCTGCAGTCAGGGAGAGCCTCTCCATTCATATAGTTCTTACGCTGCATCTGTGACACTAGAATCCCCAGGGCATGCTCTCCACAGATGCTGCTGCCAGACTAGCTCTGTCGTCTACAGTCCTTATTTGGAAAGAAGAGATATGCAAGGGAAAAAAAGAGCAGCCTTCTTTATATCCTTGACAGCTCATTACCAGGGAAACAACCCTGGCCTGACATCACTGGCCGGCCCCCCACTCACTGGCGGAAATAGACAAAGAAAAAAGGGAGTGTTGAAGAGAAATGAGAGTGTAATAATACAGACACTAACTGCACCTTTAATTAAGACACTTAACTGCAGAGTGTGGAGGTCTCCCATAATCTGGGCACCCATATGCAACTGGAGTAGTATAAACCCTCCAGGATTGTCATCATGAGTGAGACCGCGCAACAATCCGCAGTCATTATTTGTCTTAACGAGAGTGGATTGCATAACTGATAAACACAAAGTCAAAGGTAGCATGAGTGGCATTACTTTCCATTCAGTAATAATATACCCAGAGCAGAGGTGGGCAAGATCCATCCCGGGAGGCAATTCATAAATTCAAAAAGAGCAACTCAAAAATTCTCTAGACAGCAATTACTTTTTTCTGAGATAAAAGAGAATAACATAAAAAAGCAAACTAACACGTCCTTCTGGGTGCTCCCTTTCGGCCGTATGCCTGTCACAGAAAAAAATAGACTAGATAGTGAAACTGGTGCTTTAGAACCTGAGCTTGCAGCACGGCGCTTCCACGTCCTGTATGAACCCGAAGTCAGGGCCAAAGTCCTCTCACGTGCATCTTGGTGACTGTCAAGAAAAGAAAAGTTGATGCGGAATGTAGCATTTTCTCAGAGAATTGGACAAATAATTGTTTTTTTGTTTGTTTGTTTGTTTGTTTGTTTTGTTGAAGTAAAAGGCAAGCCAGTGCGCCATTACAGCTGAAAACATGCTAAACTGGATGAGTTGCAAGGACAAATGTGTTTGGATAAAGTTTGAGTGCCCACCAAGCAGCTTTCACAAGACCACATTCTGACAGAGACAATGTTATGCAGGCAAGTTTTGTGGTGAGTAAGTTGAAACCTCAATCATTAAAATTTGTGGAGGAGTGGCTTGTTGCTGCTGCAGAGTTGCTAGCACTGGACCAAATAAAATTGCTCCAAAGTGTCTTGAAGTGTTTCTCCAAAAATCGGTGCAGAGTGAATTACTGAAAAAGAGAAAAACTGAATGACACCACAAGAGATTTCCAGTTTTCCTCCCTAGCCTGTGGTGAAAAAACATCCTAAGGATGTTCCCATTTTGAGGAGACATGCACTGAGGTTTTGTCTGCTTTGTCTGTTTTGTGGACAACCTACCACTGTGAGCAGTTCTTTTCAAAACTGACTCTTTCAAAGACTCAGTTCCACCCAAGACTGACTGACCCAAACCTGGAAAAGCAGCTGCAAACAGCAAAATTGTCACCACCATCTGACATCAGGTGCCTCACCAAAAAGAAGCAGCTCCAGCCATCGCATTAAGGTTAGTGTAAAGTTTGACCGGGAACAAAATTTAACCATTAGATTATTACTATTAAGATTAAATTATTATTGAAATTACTGAGATACATTTTAATTTGTATGGCCCTCCAAGCATATTCTAAAAACTGAAATAGTCCTTGATATTAAAATAGGTTCCCTGATCTAAAACCAGGGCTTGTTGATATATTGATAATGCACTGATATTGTGCAGGGTTTTAGATATCACAATATTGTGATATTACTTTATGTTTCCATGGATTTAAGGTTCATATCCACATTACTGATGATTGTTTATCAAGAATCTCTTGTGTGAAATATATCTTATGAAAGCACCAATTCTTACAATGTCATCACAATATCAAAATTGAGGTATTCAGTCAAAGATATTTCAATAATTCATGTTGTCCATATCAGCTATCCCTACCTAGAGCAACCTTTAGGTCAAATAAAATATGGTACACTAAACCCTCTTTGTTGCTTATTCAGGCAGAGGGAAAGATAGAAGATAGTAAAGTCAATACTGTGCAGGAGAGAGGTGGGGAAGCCCCTGCTGGATTCGGACCTCAGCCACCAGTGGGAGGCAAGGAACTTTTAACATTTCACTACACATGTCTGGGCACAAGATAAGCTTCATGTTTAAACATCCACGGACGCTATGATCATACCATCATTACTGACATGCTTCATGGCATCTAGCATTTTAAAGCAAACATGTATCTGATGAATAACTGTTTCCTTTGTAAATAAGTTCATTCATTTCATAAATAATTTTCCTCCTTTTCTCTTGATGCCAACAGCAGCAGCAAAACAACAGCAGGAAACAACTGCAAAAAAACAAAAACAAAACAAAACAAAAAAAAAAAACAACTCTAATCCCTAGGTGTTTAGAGTAGTCTAATAAGGCTGAGCTTCACAATCTGCATGTCTTGTCACAACATGTTCACCTTTAAATTGAACAGGGAGGATAACAGCGTAGAAAAACCACCAGGAATACCTTGTGCTAGCCTGGTCAGACATCAGGAAATAGATTTATGCTGCCAAAGTCTCTTTTTGAAGAGTTCCTGCAATTTACTTTAAGTTGCATGGTGGTGAAGTGCTCTTTCAGGTGTACACAACTGCTGTAGTTTTCTCGTCCTTTTATATTATTCATCAGTCTGAAGTCTCATTTAAGAGATGCCACTGGCTTGGCTGAGGGCCTTCTTTTATAGAATGTCTTATAAGACCTTACAGATTTCTGCATTGTCACCCTGACGTTTACCTAGGTTTGGCAGATTTCAGGCTCTTTTTTTCCATTTTTATTCCATCTTATTGAACATGTTTTTTGTTCATCTCCGGTTTCACAGGACTCTTGCATTATGCGCCGCATGGATTGAGTGATTGCTCAGAGGAACCAGGTAAGAGTCATCCTGCCTACAGATTAAATTGACTCTTCTGACAGTATGCTTGGAGATGCCGCTGGCCTGGGGGTAATGTGGACTTGATATGACATGCTTGAAGTCTTATTTTGCAGCAAATGTTGGATGACTTGCAGAGAATTTTTGTTTGTCAGTGGACTCTGCCAAAATCCACTTTTAGCATCTAAACTTCAGAAAACAGTCCTGTCTGCTAGTTTCAGAAGTAGGTCAGTCTTTTAAGATCAACACATGCACAGATTTTGCTTCATAGCTTTGAGCCAGGAACCATGGTGCACCATTTGGAATGTTGAGTTACATGTTTTAAACTCGCCGACACAGTTTCACTTGAAACTGTGCAGGCTAGCTGAGAGTGAATCAATTGTTGCATCAGTGAGCACAGACAGACTTATATGTAGGCCAAAATCTACATAGATGAACCCATAATATCACACCATTCCCACATGCATACAAAATGACATATGCTTATATGCCTAAACGCATGCACATATGGATGCACACACACACATCAACAATAAAGAATGACTAAGAGACACTGAAGACAAAGCCCTGATTGTCTTCAGTGCTTTATAATGTATTGCAGATAATGAGTCCATATTATTGTCATATTTGCTGGGACACCAATTTGTATCTTAAGAAATTCTTAAATAACGCTTTAAGTCTATAGCACATAGAATCTCACTGGAAATGAAGTTAATAAAAACAATTTTTTAAAGTCACAACCACATAGTAATCCTCAAACTCAAAGACCATATTTCAGAAGATTTGGTCATGATTAATAATATGCTTGATTTGTACTACTATAGTACAGTCTTGTCCATATTTACAAAGCTTGATATGATGATGATATTATGATGATATAAACATTAATTACTTTGTGTTTATGATGCATTTTGTAGGTCAAACACAGGTCACACATGCTCGCAACATAATCTGTAAACATCAGCAAAAAAAAAATAAAACAAAAGCAAAAGAACTACAACAACACATTAGTTATTATACACAGGTATTGTGTATATCAATGTGACCATACTGTAGTGTAGAGCATTGATTGACATATGCACACTTAACACAAGATGACAAAGACCACATGACAAAATAGCACATTTAGACATCTAGCAACATAATTACACAGAGGATTGCAATGGAATTCCATTTATAATCTTAACTAGTTCGTAACAGAATACTTGAAGGGACAAATGATCTGTGAGCACAGGGGGTTTTCGACATGTGTAAGGTTTGTGATTCATCTGAGTAAAATCTGAATTACGTCCACCTCACCAAACATTTAGTCATCAGGACATTAAAACTGCATTCAGTGTGGTTGGATGAAGTACACAACAAACCGGATGTTGATACTAAAGGTTTCTAACCCCATTTTCAGGTCAACGCAAACGGTAACACAATGAAGATAATTTACTAATCTATGTGAAATAGAGTCTACTGTATGAGGTAAACGAAATGATGATTATGCACAGTCACGCTTTGCTATTTAACATTGCTCTGTGTTAAATCAATGTGCATTGAACAGCCGTACCCCTTGTTTATCAAAGTCACTATGAGAAGGCTGTTTGCTATTGTGCTGACTGAAGTCCCAGAATGCTGGCCAGTATGGCTTGTTTTTAAGGCCACACTGTGAAGGCAGTACAAGGAACGAAATTAAAGGTTGACAGTTTTCCCCATTGGTTTGGACAAAAAGTGTAATATTGCATATCAAAAAAAAAATGACCCATTTGGCTCACAGTGTGTACCAAAATCTCATTCATATGTAAATTTAGATTTTTATGAGCACATCATAATAATGCTTTGTAGCTGAGGACATGAAAATAATTCACAAAACACACTGGAACATCAACAACACTAATTATTGTGATATTAAAAAAAAAAAAAAAAAAAAAAAAAAAAAAAAAAAAACTACCAAGATGGTTCTCACAAGTATCCCATGCACATATTTGTTCACTAATGTGAATGTTAAAGATACAATGCAATGAAAATCACCCAGTCTCACAGCATAGTCTAACCAATGCATTGTCAATAAACTGATAATCAAGCACATTTCTTTGTTGGTAATGAGTTACAGTCCCTCTTGCAAAAATCAACATCTCGGTTGTCTCAGAGCTTTTCTTTCTCATCTGTTTCTATTCATTTGCATCTCTTTCTTTGTTACTTTTTCTTTGTTCCTTTAGAGAAAGAGTCCCTAATATTTTGTACATTCATTGCAGGGCTGCCTTCGAAACATTGGCTGAGGTTAGCATTAGTAAACAGGCTCTCTGCTGGTTGGTGCTGTGACAGCAGCCACGCTGGCATCATCAGTGAAGATAAATTCTCATTTAGCAATAATTAATTTGATGTGACCGTAATGTATTCCTTAAGCTAGCAACAACTTGCATCAGAAAATATTACTTTATTGTACCATTATGGGCAGTTGGGATTTTTTTTGATATGGTTCTGCTCGGAGGGCTGCTGAGTTTGGCGTGTCTCTCAGGAGGAGGGCCGAGTGGAGTGCTGAACTTCTGAACTCGACTTCAGAGTGGTTACCAGTTGTCAACAGGAGATAGCTGGGAGAGGCAGCACGTGTTTTTTTTTTTTTTTTTTTTTTTTTTTTGTTAGTGAGTCTGATATTTCAGAGTGGAATATAGCAATAATTAATCCTGGAAGAAAATTACACTTTGTGTCATTAGAAATCACTTCAACATTAAACTAACCTCTTCATTTTGAGTGGAAGGTAATGTGTCAAGTGGGATAGTGAGACACTATCAGGGTGTAAAGCAAAAAAACATCTGAGCCTGAAAAGCAGAATATGTGCACATTATGTCCAATTAAGTATTTTGTAATCTAATACAGCTGTATTCCTGAAATCACACATGGTCCCTGAGAACTAGGGATGTACGATGATATCGGCACATCATTGATATTGGCCGATATCGACTTCAAAATGAAATATCGGTCTGAGATGAATATTTCTGCCAGTACAACATGCTGATATGTGAAATAGGTCAAAATTTGCCCTGGTTGTGGCTGTTGTCAGGGTTTTCTCAGGAAGAGCATTATCCAAGCCTGTTTAACTAGGATGAGTCTTACAGTTTTGTTCAAAAGAAAATCTTATGTGAACATAATATGGCATGTTCATTACAGATCCTAAGCTAAAGTAGTTTTTCTTATTTTTCCCAGTGACTGTATACGTTTTGAAAAGTATTGTATTTTATGTCTGCGTCTACCAGTGGGCCTTCATGATAAGAGTGGCCATAATAATGTTAATTTCACTGCAGGAGAGACTTTATGTTCTCCGAAATTACTTGGACAAAAACAATGTGCATATATCAGTACTGGCATCGGCATCACAGTCGGCCACAAGAGTTGGAAAATATCAGCATATCGGATATCTGCAGAAAATTCAATATTGTGCATCCCTAGTGACAGCTTCACATCCATGGATTAAAGGCGGGACCCTGGACTTCTTTCCAGTGATCAATAGTTATTTTATATGTCTGGATCAAAGAGTCAGGTTACATAATAAGCACTGCCAGTAGTACTCTGGTTAGAGACGTTCTCCACAGACCACTGCTGAAATTTTTGACTGGGTTGGATGATGGTGGAAGGTGGGTTGCCAAGCATGGCCAGCTAGTTTTTTGGCCACTGGCTACTGATTTTCTATAAATGGTCTTATCAAACAGATCTAGTTATAACAGATATAGTATTAACAATAATGTCCTGGTGTTTTTTTTGTGTGTTTGTTTGTTTGTTTGTTTTTGTTTGTTTGTTTTTTAATTCATGAGGAAATGTAAAACAAAATACTGAAAAAAAATACTGACTGGTCGGAATGTATCTTAAATGTATGTTAAATCAATGATGATGATGATGTTGCTGATCACTTTCTTACTGACTGATTAGACAGTAGCCTATGTAACAGCTAGGCATGAGTTTTGAACATATCACATAACCTACCTGCAACTCAGTGCTGCCTCTCCCTGCCTCACCCTCCCGTTCCTCCAGGCTCCTCCATCTCATCTGATCTCTGATATGAAAGATGAGTTATCCTATTGAATCCGTGGTGTGTGAGTATGACATGAACGGGAACTCGCAGAGAGAGAGACTCTGCTTTCCATGCAGTGCTGACGGATACTCGCTGCCATTTAAGTCGGACTTGGTACTTTTTAAGGTGTTCAGCTGTCACAAAAAATGTTTGATTGAAGACAGTATAAAATGAAAATTGGGCAATAAAAGCAAATTGATCCTGGTGTTGAATACCTGGCAGTTTTTAAAGACAGACACAGGCCTTCCCTGTAGGCTGCAATGGAGAGCAAGTGAGAGTGAGAAAATGAGAGCAAGCTGAGTACGTTTGAAGCCATGTCTGATGTTTTTCCCATATAAGTTTGAGTTTTGTTCACAATTATAATTAAAGAGCTTGAGTTGAAGAAAAATACATATTTTGTGTGTTTCTCAGTGATAGTAGATCTATTTGACTCCAGTGTTTACAAATCTTTCTGACAGAAAATATTAAAAACTCACATTTAGTTACTGTCAACTGTTAATCTTGTATTAAAATGCCTGTCAATCACTGTGGTGGAATTTTGTTTATATCTGGATAAAGGACTGTGCCTGTATTAATATAATGATTAATCCTAATACCTTTTAAGGTGTCTTGTTTTTTTTTTGTTTTTTTTTGTTTTTTTCCATTTATAATGAACTGTGAATGTAAATTGAATATGTAAATAAATTCTCATATTAATGTTTATGGCAGCTTTAGTATATGCATTTGTTATGCATTCATGTGATTTAGTTACTGATTTGAACATCTGGAGAGATGTAGACCACAAATCAGTGTGTACATATCCACACACACACGATGGTCTGATTTTGAACCAGGAAAAAACCCTGCACACAAATTAGTATACTGAGAAAGCTGAAAAATGATATGCCTACAGGGAGATACAGTGGCTAATGTTTTCAGCTCCAGCTCTGGTTAGGGATGAAATCCAGGCAAGGATCGTTGCCTCTCGCCCTCAGAGCTGACGGGCACCATCAGAAAGCTCCTGATAGGTCACTATATGACAAGTACAAACATTTACTGCATTAATGTTATAAGCTGTTAATGTTAGAAAGCTAATAACTGCATTTCATGGTTTTCTTTCTGACTTTTATGAATATGCATCAAAGCAACCTAGTTACTGGCTAATGTTTGTAGTCATTTGAATTTGGACTTTCACCAGCACCAGGCTCTTTGTCATCGACCTCCATACTCATTTAACATCATACTTAGTATAATAAATGTGGGTAGTACAAATTTTCAAATACGCCCAAAGCATCCCCTTGCAGGGTGGACATGCCAGCAGGCATCATGGGCTCTGGATCACCAATGCAGTTTCACTCTTCAAACTTTTGGAATGTAACATCGAGACTTAATTCAATATGTGGTGGTGGTCGCTTATTTCCAACACAAATGCTGACTATTTCCAACACCAGCCAACATTCCCAGTATGTCAAAGCAAGAGAGGTGCATTCACAAGATCTGCATCCACATGTCATCACGCTCCTGTGTTTGCTGTCACCACTTCAAACACCGAAAGTGCTGCCATTGGTGATACTGTCAGCAATGTGATGCACGCATTCACCATTCAATTTGCGCAACTCCCACCTCTATTTATGAGCCAAATGGCATGAACTGATGTCTAAATATCACTTAATGGAGAGTTAAACAATCTGTCACAAGTTGGTGGGAAATATTTCACTGCCAACAACGTGCATTATATTTACGAGAAGGTGTTAAACATCTTCCTGTGTTTAAAGCAGCCTTGGTTTGCACATGGCTTTAGTTTTTATACTAACGTGATATTCCTTTGCCTTGATCAATAAATCAGGTCAAAATAGGTGTCATTTTTTTTTTTTTTTATGGGCCAAGATGCTACATAAGTTACTTGTCTCTGAAATCCAATTGTGAAAAAAGGCTTATTAATGTATCAACATCTCTTAAAAAAAGGTTTCAGTAATATTGATTAGGTATATACTTCAGCCATAATTACTGGGAATTAATTTGTCCAATGCTAAATCCTTAAAAATGTACATCAGACTGAAACAAACTCTGTTAAAAATTAAACATAACGGCTGCAAATGCAATTATTTAAGCGACAGATTGCCAAAAAATGTCTTCTAAAGATGGGAGTGTTTTAACGGTTTTTATGTCTAGACTGAGGTAAAACGCTCAATAAAATACTTCATAAAACCCGCAAAAAGGCAAATGTGTCTGTGCAAAATGCCCTCAAGTACAGGTACCGTGGCTCATATTCCAGACGAACACCATATGCTCAGAAGATAATCAATCCCACAGCACTGAGCCATGTAATATAAGATGAGGATATGAGACTTATTTTCATAAAGTAGGTCACAGAAGAGAGATGTTAAAACCTTCCATCACATGGTAGGAAGTAATTTTAGATAATTCAACCTTTACTACCTATACACAGCTTCAGAGAAGACTGATTTTCAGGGTGCTGCAATTGGCGATGCAGGCAACAGGTGCCACATTCTCACACGGACACACACACACACACACACACACACACACACACACACACACACACAAAGCCTTAACCCTGTCTACCTATCTATCTATGGAAAACCTGAATCCTGATTGACACCTTGTGGCTATGTCCCTAATCTAACTGGTTTGGTGTCTGGTCAAGCCAATGGGGATTGGTAAATTGAGCTGCCCCCAGTAATGAGATTATTCACTCCTTCTAATCTCACAACACAAAACCTCTTGCACAGCCTCTTTTGCTGTTTGCTAACATTAGCTCTAACAGCACGGCCAGCAGGACAAGCATCAAAATTTGGCCTCACAGAGCCGCTAAATTAAAGGTCATGGGGTCAAAAGGGTGTTTTGCCTTGGGATCACGGCTGTGCACCACAAATTTGAGAAGATTTAATGAGCACCAGATTCAGAATCAGAACTACTTTATTGATCTCCGAGGAGACACTGGGTCAGTTGCAGTTGCTCAAAGAACATTTTCTAAGCAAAAGTAAAATTATAAGACATACAAAAGAAATAAGAGATTAGAAATTTACTGCATTAGAAATGTGTAAAGAAAAGCATGTGTATTATGTACACATATGCGCATTACTCGTACTTGTGATTTAATCTGAGTTGAATAAGAGTGAGTTACATGGCACCAACCTGTCAGTCTGGGGATATAATGGTGAGTTGATCACACTATATTGGGTAATGACTTTTTTTTTTTTTTTTAATCCAGTGTTGTCTCCATTCTCCATGATTTCTTCCAGGATATCTGAGCTCTAATGATTGCATTTTTAGAACAAAAAAAGCATCTGTAAAAAAAATAGATATATATATTTCAAATGTCATCTGACATTTGAAATTGAACTTCAATAGTCAACATATGTTGTGTGAAGCTGTGTGAATGCAAAAAACACTTTACTTTCTGTCTTGCTCATACGACTGTCTTAAGTTGTGTGATCAGTGTGGGTTGAAGGAATACAATGACAGGAGATATCTGCATGTATAAAAGCTCATTCCAAGCATATTTATATTTTGCCTTACTTTCTACATGTTTCCACTTCCATCTGTGTGAATCTTACAAGATTTTCTTCATTTTTCACAAAAGAAAACCTCTCTATTTATAAGTGCTTAGATTTATTAAGTTGTATTGATTTTCAAGAGAAACAATTTTGCATCAAGTGTTTTAGCATTTAGGCTTGGTGAATGCAGACAGCAAGAGGTAATACTGGGTGGAGTATCAATTTTGACCATAGCACAGGTTTTACAAACCTGGGTGTCTTATCTTATCACATTAGAAGATAGTCTATTAAACAGCAAGCAGCCTAAGAAACAAAGAGAAAGAGAACCATATGTTTCATAGACAAACAATGCAATGCTTATGTATGCACAGGAACTAACGACATAGCTAATTCTAGATAATGCAGTGAAGTAGAGAAATGGTAAAATGAGGTGTTAACTGATGCCTGGCTGTTGTTTGTGATATAACACTATACTTGCCTCCACCTGTAAGTGCATTTGTTTCACTGCTGATGTTTTAAACCTTAAGTTAACTATGGAAAGTAGGTGAATGTCAGTGGACATTTTGTAGTATTCCACTTTAATTTGGTTCTACAAAATCAGGTCCGACTGTGAGTCACTCCTCCTTCCCTCTCTACAGAGTGTGCACTGCCGTCTTCAAACTGGTGAGGCAGACAGAGCGGCACTGAAACTAGGTATACAATCATGCTTGAGTGATTGGATGACAACAGTAACTCAGTGAAAGCAAAAATGAGAAATGTTTTTCAAAGGACCAACACTTAAGCCAAGTGAGAGACAATGCACTTGCGCTATAGAGCTAATATTTGAAGGAACCTCAAGCCCTTTCTATGCCCCATCAAATAATACCTCTCTTTATTTATCTTAAGAGAGAAAGCCCCTCAACAGCCAGCACTCCTGCCCCTTTAAAGACATGTACCAAACTAATGGATTCTACAATGTGGCCATCACCCTTGTCAGACAGCAAGTGGACTGAGTTTCACTGCAGAGGACTATGTGCCACGGGCCCAAATGTTCCTTCTCTTAGGATAGGAATGATGAGGATATCATGCAAGTCTCACATTGTGTTCCTGTAGTGTTCCTGTGGTGCTTTGGTCGATAATTCTAGTTTTGTCCAATCAGTTGCTGTTTGGGTCTAAGTTGTGCTTCAAGTTGAAACATCTAGATTAGAGTTATTTCAGTTTTAGATAACAGCAAAACAAATTTACAATGTTTATTTTAATTCCAATTTTTCATGGTGAAACCCACTCTTTATTATTATTATTTTTCTTTTGCCTTAAGGCCTGAAGAGTCTGGATTTTACAAATAAAAGTCACAGTACATATTGTGCCCACCTCTAAACCCACATCAGTCCTTTTTTTTTTTCAACATTTGCAATACTTGGTTCCTCTTCTTGTGGATCTTGTGATTGAGTGATAAGCAACATCTGATGTTTTTCCCCAACTACTTAAATGCCCAAAATGCTATTCAGTTTATTTCAGTTCATTGTTATAATTCCCAAGAGGGGCAATTTGTTTGCAGCATAGAAAAATATGAAACAACACACAAGGAAAGAATAAAAAGGACAAATTAAAAGTGTACAAGTTTTCCAAGGTCTAACATATTTCTGTTAATTAATTTGATCGCTGCTGGAATAAATGAGTTTAACAATTACACTTTAATCTAGGCATCCTATAGAGTGAACCGGATGAAAAACTGAAAACTCTGGATGGATAATGAATGACTTCTGTCCAAAAAAATAACCTGGGTTTTTCTGCAGGACCCTTTTTTTTCCACAGAGATCAAACTCCTGTCTGACTCCAACTGTCTTCCCATACTGAGTGACAAAGCCATTAGCGCATTCTTGGTCTTGATGCTACAGCTATAAAACCGGCATATCACAGGGAGAAACAGAAGCGATTCAATATAAAATTTATGAAAAATTTCCATGAGACTCATCAGTGCTGAAGGGTCTCAGTTTCTTTTAACAGTAAAGGTACGGCTGCCTCTTTCTGCACAAAGCCTGCGCGTTTACATCAAAACTCAACTTCTCATCAATGATGATGGTGCCCAGGTATTTATAACTACTCACACATTCGACCAAATGCCCTTTGATGTGGGTTGGTTGAGGAACTGGTGGTTGAGTTCTAAAATAAATGACTAGGTCCTTTGTTTCTTGCACATCCTGCTGCCTGAAAGAGCCATCACACTATTAGGTTAGAAGCACAAAAAAACAGCACCTTAGTTTTTCATAGATTTTCCAGGCCTTGCTCTGGGTAGTAGCTAGGCAATAGGACTGTCAACCAGGTTTTATCGGCTCATAGTTGAAGATAATTCCAATCTTTGTTGTACTTTTTGTCCAGTTTCCAAACTAACCGAGGCACAAGTCAGTTGAGTCTATGTATGTGCTTGTGTATGTGTCTGTCAGCGCGTATGTGCGCATGTGGGAGGGAGATCGATGTTGGCAGGGGGTGGAGACGGGTAAATCACAGTAGAGCCAAACTTGTCAGACACCACTATAACACGGATATCAACTTATAATCCTACAGGGTTCTATTTTACATTGCACAGACTGACTTACTAACAGCAAGTACCTTAAAAAATAAATATTCCAGACAGGTGGGGATATTACCTTTCTAAAGGTAAAATGGGTGCCTCGGATCCTGCCTGTGTTTTTCTATGGTGTCCTCAGCAAGCAGTGATAGAAAAGGCTCGCTTTACCTGAAATCTTATACTGTCACAGCCAGACAGGCATTTTCATAAACATATGCGCCAATTACAAAATCCATTAATATCCATCATGTTCTGTCATAAATCATAAACCCAGGCAGCTAGTCTGACTGTAATTATTGCTGAGCACGAAGCAGAAGTCTGTGGTTAGCTTTACTCATTATTTCCCTCCATATGATTAATCTCAGCTTTGAAATAATAAATGGGGAAAATGAACCAATTCTATGTCAGTGTGTTTATAATTGTGAATTTGAGCGTGACATATTTTCAAGCCAAGATTTGACAGAGATCTGTTTCTGTCTATCTGTCTCTCATCCTCTCCCCTCCCCGCTCTTTCTCTTGTCTGTCTGTGACAAATACAATGATCAATGCTTTGTCATATTGCTGTTTGTATCAGAGCATCTAAAAATATCATGAATCCTACAAATGTCAAATTGAAATCCAACCATTTCACTGGGGCTCTTTTCACTCTAAAATATTTAAACAACTTTTGCTGAATGTTGAGAGAAAAAAAAAGATTTCACACTTGAGAGAGAAGACACAATATTGAAGCCTGGTTTTGTAAAAATGTATTCATTTTACCTCTAATAAAAGATCTTTCCACACCATTACCCCAATGCTGATTAGTAACATTGCTTGTACATTAACCTCAGAGTATTCACACAATTATTTCCTCTACCAGAGGACTCTTATTTCTCATCCAGGCTACAAGTTGAAATGCATGCACATAAATTCCCTGCATTGTTTGAATACTCATTAAAGCGATTCTTTCAGCTCTCATTGAAATTATACACGGTTTAGTGAATTATTTGTGCATCACACTTTGCCTTCAAGCCTCACTGAGCAGGGGATATCTTAAATACTAATTGTTAAAGGTTTGTGTTTTTGCCACTTACAACCGGGAAATCTCATTTGGATTTTATAAACTCCAGTCAACAAAGGCTCTAATTCAAATTCAGACTGTAGATTCCTCATCAGTGGCAATGGTTGTATACTTTAAACCTTATTGATCTCTTTGTTCAGCAGTTTCTCTTCATTACAGGAATAATCAGATTTACCAAGGCTGCATATATGAGATTAAAAAATATCCCTCACCTTCCAACGGCAACACGTGGGGCCCTCTCTTATGTACAGCATTGGCTTCCAGACAATGCTGACTAATGTCTTCTGGCACACAGGGTTTTAGGGAAATCAATTTTTGCACAATAACTATCCCTGGCTAGAATCTGCCCTGTGGAATGGAGGAAAGCATATTACTTCTAATGCAAACCCTATTATCAAAGATACACAGTCATACATAATTTAGGGAATGCCAGATTCACAAGGCTGGTTCAAAACAAACATGAATTATGCATCCATTCCCAGATTTTCTTGGTATTCTGAATGTAATTAATATTATGAACAATCAGCTCATCACTTATCAAACAGCTCCATATCTATGCAGCAGCTTCATAAAGCTTCTGTGGATGTAGACAGGAGTGACAGAACTTCATCACTGATAAAGCTGATGTGAGTTCAGCAGCGCTGCTTGGCCACAGTGAAGAGGAGATCCTGCAGGTTTATTGATTCAAGTCCAGGTTAAAGGCTTGGCTATTATTCTGCAGCAGCAAGGAGATCACCCTTCTTGCCGGGAGATCAATGGAGAGCCTACAGCTATAATCACCATGCTGCTGCTGATGTTTTCATTACTATGGCACGCACTGCCTGGACTGACTCTGCAGCCCTACATTCCATATGCATGTCAGCATACCATTAAATATGGCCCCAATTTCAGTATCTTGCCCCTAACGAGCAGCTCTAGGTGCAAGCAACTAAAACAATTTAACTGTTTTGGGCCTCATATGAAACTCACGAATGCAGTTGTCCTCATTCATCAGTGATGTTGATCATTTGCTGCAATTTGTTTCAGTAAAAACAGGTATGCAATGTAACAGATGTTTAAGGAGCGAACACATTAGTGCTACAAAGGGCTCTGCCTCTAACTCACCCCAATTCAGAACCTTGTAAGGGACAGATAATAATTTTTGCCTCCAATAGCACGGCAATTGTGTGTCCAGTTTTGTTCAACTTCTGCATGTTGTAGCTGCACAAAGCCAATAGCGGCACATTTGGGCTGTGCTGAGAAAATCCGAGACAGAAGAAGCAATAATTCCTGGTGTGTCCCACCACCCAGTTTTACATGACTCAATTCTGTCTGATTACAAAAATCAACAGAGGAGAAAAAATAGCTTCCAGACTGGCATAGATAGTAGGTTAAATAATAACAATATCAAGGACACGCACATCCGATCATGGCCCATTTTCGCTCTGGCAAGCAAAAATAGGTTTTACCACCCCTTAAATCAACCGGAAGCTGTTAGCCGTATTACTTCTATTGGCTGCCTCTTAATAATCAACAATAATGATTACAAGATGAGCACTTTAAAGAGAAATTGAATTTATGAGAGAAGGTTTTAATTTTTACAGATTTATCTGGCACGGTAATAACTGACTTGTAAACATGAATTATTCACAGGTAGCTTGAGTGTTTTTCAGTAAGTTTCTTACATTCACTATATTTTTCCTGGTAATCTCCACATAAAAAAGAAAGAAGAAAATGAGGAGGAGGATTTATAGTGAGGCACAATGTTTTAATGGCTGCAGAAATGGCTCTAACTGTTGTCTAAATGTCACAGGACACAATCTAGATTCATTCACACAAACCCTGAAGGGAGCATGATAAAGGTTGCAAATGTCAGTTATCTCTGATAAGATTTCTGTTTTATCTTCGCACTTTTAGCTGTTCCACTGAATCAGATAGTAAAGCTGGACTAGTTACAACACAGAATTGCTGAAAATATAAAGAAAGCACAGCCTCAAACAAAAGTTATTTCCTTTACAAATCATCTACTCTGTGTATTTGCAGTTGTCAACCATTACTCTTCACAGACATGGGAAAATGGGCACTGGACAATAGCTTTATTCATTTAAATAGGTGTTGCATTATTCATTGAAAAAGTTATTGTTTAATCTTAAATAGCAACCTTCAGTAGCAGTAAGAATTGAATTTCCTACTGGGATGAGGTCATCTGGGAGACACAAGCTATGCACAAATCAATAAACTACATTATCCTAAAAGCAAAGCTGACTACAAACATGAAACATTTTGCTTAGTGGAACATCTTGCATGTTCCACAAGTAGATATCTCCTGTCGTCTTATTTCTCCAACCCACACTGTGTGGGCAAGTCCAGCCCACAAATCAGTTGTTGCTGTTCAAGCAGTTAAAGTTATTGACTGTGCCAGACATGTGAGATCAGCATGAGAATATTATCTAAAGGCAGACACTGTTCATCATCTGCTTGTTTCCTGCAAACACTTACGATAGGCTAGCTTCCTCAAGTAATTAGTAATAGGAGTAGTGCTATATTCATCTCATTCTGGGAAATTTCTTCATCATTGATGCATTATAAGCAATGCAAAATACGAGAGACAAAAAGCACATACCTACACAAACCAATCAGCATAGAGCCTATATACAGAAACAACATAAGCAGATAGGTTAGACCAAAATCAAGTATGATCAGTTCACAATTTCATCACACTAGGCGCAAATGGCCATTTGAACCTCTCTGTAGACATTGTGGTAAGTATTAATCCATTAAAACTACCACTATTACTACACTTAACTACTAAACTATTCCTACAGCAGCCTCTCTGCTGAATCAGTACACTGTGAAGTGGGTTATGTGTGCTGTCTACAACACTGCCTATTGAGGCATGGTTCTTGCATTACATAGAATAATTGCACTGGCTTTCTTTGTGATCCTTATAAGTCTGTTGACATTACACCAACAAATATGTGTCCTCACCATCCTGGGGATAAGAAAAGACATCTATCTATCTATCTATCTATCTATCTATCTATCTATCTATCTATCTATCTATCTATGTGTGTGATATATATATATATATATATATATATATATATATATATATATATATACACACACACACACACACACACACACACACACATATATATATATAGATATATATAGATATATATATATATATATATATATATATATATATATATATATATATATATATATATATTCCCCCTGTTTGGTTGATGAAAGAAATATTTCAATAAAGTAATTACTATAATTACTATATATACTTGAATATATGTAATATGGAATGGTAACAATTGGTATTGTGTGGCTTGTATTTCCTACTGAGACTTCCAAAACAGAACAAGGGCTACTATACAAAAACACAATCTTTTGCAGGCAGACACTCACAAGTCCAATACTTCTACCGAGAAACCTCCACTTTTTTGGAAAATAATCTATTTTCACATACATTATTGCAAAGCTAATCAGAGGCTCCTCTCAAAGCCCAGTGCCCAGCAAGGATGATCGACAGCAAAAGCTCACAGCTCTATGACGCAGACTCCCGGTCACATCCTTAATTGCCTGCTGACGGAGCGAGGATGTGGAGTGGACCAGTTAAAACCACATTGCAGTGCTTCTGTTCTGATGGCTAAATCAAGCTAAATCATTGCTAGCAGTTTTGTAGGAAATACTGCCAGTGCATGATTAGCTGCCAGTGGATGTTATGACGTTATTGCCTATTGCTGCAGCTGACTTTTCAGTGCCAGTGTACGAGCAAACAAGGTAACTGTGGGCGAGTGAGGTAACTTACCTAGGGAAGTGAGTGTGTATTTACCAAAACACCACAATAAACCACAGGTAATAGCGAGTCAGTGTGCTCACAAATTCATCTGTTCAGCCATAATTTCTTTGTCACAACTTTTGGTTTAATTATTGTACATCATGCAATTACATTATCTTGCTCTTGCATTGGAGTCCAAGATGAGCAGGGTGTACATTTTTGGGATAGGCACCAAATAATTGAATTACCTTGAAACTGTAGTACAATGCTGAGCTTGTCTATGTACCTGTAGTGTAGGCAGTGCATGTCAATCAACAGAAAACAATGTCATCAAACATGTCATGAGACAGAGCGATGACAAATATCCTAATGAGGCTATTGCGAAGATGTGGAGCTTATGTTAATCATAGAATACCTGAAGATCCGGGGCAGCTTTCTGTTTTCAGATTATTGGGTCAGGAAGCGTTTAAATTATTCTTTGGATTTTGGCCTTTTTTTTTTTCTTTTTTTTTTTTTAACATACAACATAGTTCTGGATGTTTAGGCTGTTAATATATTCTCTTTCATGATTTTGTGTGAGCGAATGCCTTGATCACATACTTGTTAATGGGAAGACGCTCCTTATTTATGTCCTAAGATGCTGGTGCAGGAACAAGGCTGTGCTATTTATCTTTTTTCCCCTTTGTGTTTGTGGGTAAGCAATTAAAATAACTGGGTCACTGATTATTGAGCTTGCACTTCAGCACAGCAGCACATGGGCATGATACAATATTGGATCTTACTCTGATGGCTCAGTGTGGAGCAAGCTTCAGGTTTCCTGATTTGAACAGTGGAAACAATCTTTAATGAGGTGAGGAAAGCTTGTTCTCTTTATTGTTGTCCTGATCCTCCCAACAATAACAGCAGAATGTATAGTTGGCATATAAGATAAGAGGCCTATTGCCCTATAAACAGAATCAGGAAAGAGGTTCTGCAGCAAGAAAGAACTTGTTTCTGTGCACTAAGTTCAGTGAACTGTGTCAAACTGAAGACAAGGTTCTCTGACTGGCAAATACGTTTGACTGTGAACTCATGATTTAAAGGCCCCTTTCATCAAAGAAGACCCATATGAACAGAGCGCAGTAAAAAAAGAATTATTTAGAATACTCCCACCATGCAAAGCCAATCTGAGTGATTACTCATATAATCTCACCCACGAGCACAAACGCCACACCAGCATGAGATAAATAACACGTGGGTTCCAACAGTGACTTGAGTTCGGGATGACTGACAGCCAGCGGGACCTGTAAAACATCCCAAGGCAAACCCATTACCGCCCCCATCAGTCTGTGGGATGTCAGTATTGCTGAGAGACCGTCAGACTCATTTCTCAGTACCGTCCAAATCAAATGTGAATCTCAGTCATGTAGGGCTGCTGTGAGAATCAAACATCCACCCTTATTAACCCATTAACCTTGCTGTTTAATGTATAATAATTACAGCATTTGTTCTCAAGGGAAACACACTGAAGCTCGTGCTCACAGCTGAGATCGCAGGCTCTGCTCCTCACAGACACCTGAACAGACTGAACAAGAACCTGAGCAAGAATTAGAATTACTATTGTTGTTTTTGTTGTTATTATTCTTATTGTTGTTGCTATAATAATAATACTAAGTAGTAGTAGTAGTAGGAGTAGCATTAGTATTATTGGTGCTGTTGTTATCTTTATTGTTAATAGTAGTAGAAGTAGTCGTAGTAGTAGTAAGCTTATACAAGGAATTATTTGATTGTTTTATTGAATCAATCAATCAATCAATCTTTCTGTCTATCTATCTATCAATGAATCAATACTGAGTATGTTTACACAGCATGAATTGGCTTGCAACAGGGACTGTGCAACAGGAAATAGAACAGCAGACACATAGGGCAGTAGGCAGGAAACCCAGCTGTAACCACCAACAAGATGTATCAATAATCTGTGATATGTTATTGTTTTGATCCAGTTGTGATACAGAATGAAAGCACAGCTGGCAGCCTGATCTTGCTGTACTATACGCTAAAATCCTGACGTTAATAGCACACCCTAGATGTCTAGAGTCCAGGCAGCTTCTTTGCTGTTATCCAAACAAACAAGAGCTTACATCTTTCCTAAGCTTCCTGTCTCACAGTCTTGTTTCCTAGGTAACCATGTCAGATGAATTGAGAGGGGGACTGACGCCCTCCAGAGAGCCAATCCTCTCTCATCCAAAGTTTGTCTCACTTTAGGTCATGTGACACCTGTTCCCATGACAACCAGGTTGGAGGGCAGTCAGGATATCTCTTTGATCAAGAAAAAATACCACACATGCTACTGAGCAACCCTGAACTCAAGGAGGGGATGCAGAAATGCAATGATTTTTCATGAAGATGTAATAAGATCATGTCAGCTCATTCGTAATAACATTTGCTTTCTTCCGACACAGAAATTATAAAAAAAAAAAAAAGGTATTGCTGTGAAGAAATTCCAGCATGAAAAATTCAAGAAAAAACATCAAATTTAATTAATTAAAAAGGAAAGTGAGTTATCTCAGAATGTGCCTCTGTTCAGCTGCAGTATCTTTCATATAAAGAAAAAAAAATGCTGAATCACCATGGTAACCAAGCAAGAGTGTATTTGATTTTCATCTTAAATGGATGAGCTAAATAAAGAGCTGGAAATGTCATCATTTAAAGGTACAGGTAACACGACGCCTCCAGAGCAAGTTAAAGATTGACTGGATGCCTGTCTCGTCAGTTCACAATGGAGCTAATCACCAGTAGCAGAGTCACAAAACAGATTTTATTTTGTGAACAAGTGGCCTTAAAGGTCTTTTAGTCTATGATAAGCATGTGGCCTTTCCAAGCCTTTGAGCTCTCACAAACAAAGAGCCATCCGAAACCTCTGGACTGAGGTAAATGGTTGACTTTTCCAAGCCTTTTAGTCTGCACAAAGCTGTTGGAAAGCTTCCATCAGATAAGAGATTCCCATGGGCATCCTTTCAATAAAATATGTCTCTGGCAACAAGGTGGCTGTGCAGACCTGTCCTAATACAAAAAGACCACTAATTTCTCCCATCTCCAGATGTCTGGCGCTAGTATTAAATTAATAATAGTAATAGTCATAACATAATATTACTACAAAACATTGAGGCCTCATGCTTCATCAGCACTGAAGCATGAGGTCTGCGTGGCTGCATGCACTACATGCTGAGAAAACAGCTAATATCTGTGCTATAATGTATAAAACAAACAGAGAGACTAGTCGCTGAGAAAACTCCAGGGGTCTCCAAGTGGTAATATTTTGCTGTTAAATAGTGCAATGGGAACAAATGCTCCATGCTGATATTTTAGATATGATATTTTCAGCAAACTTCAGAAACCTTAGGCCCAGAAGAAAAAAAACTTTTGATCTCAGGCACTCAAAATACACAGTCTGCTCTGGTAATATGGAGAAGAGCAAAGCAAAAGACAAAGTCTTAAGCTCAGGTAAAATGCAATGACTGCAATGAAACCTTGACATCGAAACATAATTTGGCTTTGCTTTTAAGCTCATCCATATCCAAAGTCCCAATAAATGGAGATGTTAAACTAAATTTCAAGTTGCCTGAGGCAAGGCTATGCAAGATTATACATAGGCCTATGCTTATACAGTTATACATAGGCCAAATTATACAGTAGTGTGTGTGAGATTTGCAATAAAATGAGCATTAATTTGTATCAGCCTTGCTGTAGCAGGAATATATCATTAAAAATGTAATGCTAATTTATTGACATATGATATTTCAGTTACTTAAAATGGCATTAAGTTAATAACCTAATGTAATAAACACAATACTGGATGTCACTTTTCTATTTTAGACAATTTTTCAATGATGATGGAAAATCAGTTTCAGCTTGAATGGGGCACAACTACCTCACCAGCACTCCTGCAAATGACTTAATGTGATATTCTTAGCCTGTCAACACACAATGAGCAGAGCTGTTTTCGGCTGTCATCAGCACCACAAGATGGTAAACATGGTGAAGTAAGCATCACAATTCAGAAAGCAAAGTATAGGGGTTCCATGAAAATACTTGAAAGTTTGTAGATTTGAGAATAACAAAATAAGACATTTAAAGTATCTGAAAATGAATGGATGGCCACCAAAAGCCTTTATTTGGTTTATTAGTTTTAATAGTCATGTTGTCTGATGATCAAATCATTTTCACAGATATGTGAACCATTCACATTTCTATTTACACAACTTACTCTATAACTCACACAATTCTTTTTTCAGGCATCAAATTCCAATAAGAGTTTTCAAAAACAGAATAATACATACCAGTATATATACATAACAGTATTTTATTTGACAAAGCCTCTTGTAATTCTGCCATAAAGAAAGAAATTTTCAGCCTTTTGAACAGCTACACTACTAATAAAATTTCCTGAAGCCGAGACATTTTCTCAGACACAACCTTTGAACTGCTTTGTGAAATCATTTATGTTTTAGGAATTTAATCAGTTTATACAAGTATCTCGTTTCTACACCACACAGAAAACCCTGTTTCCCAGCCCTGTTTGAAACCCCACGGTACTGCTGCCATGGTACTAATTCTCCTTAAGTCAGGATAGACATTGGTGCAAAATCCTCTCTGTGGACAGAAAGTCATGCATTTTATCTTTCAGACACAACAACCCACAGAGCACATTGAGCAGGTGGCTGTGCAGTTATCAAGAGAGAGATAGTAACAGCACAAACTGCAGCATAAAGACATGCAACATGTTTCACAGCCTTTCTACCCATCAGCTCTTGGGGAAAAGAGGTTCAAACCACTAGCAACCACATTGCTAGGCTATGCTCTGATGGCTGATTGGTGCTAGCTGATTGCTAGTTGCAGCGCCAATGGTGTCACAGTGATCGTGATGGAGAAGGGGATAGCTACATCAATACTAGTATTCAGGGATTCATCAGTCATTCTTCTGTCATTCAGGGACATCCCAAGCCTCTATCAAAGATTGGCATCGGGGCTCAGTCCAGGCATTTTTAAGTGATCATGATTGGCTACAAAGCACCTGATCAAATTCTAATCAATATAATTTCCCTCTTCTGCCCAATTTACGTCAACTGTCAAAAGACATAATGACATCTTAATGTGCAGCTGAGGTGCAGCTGAGCTGAGGTTTCCACAGAAAAACAAGGAGATGAGACAATCGTCAGCCAATATTTCCCTGGTCATAGAAAAGACATGTGTTTCAAGATTGTGTGCACATTTAACAGTGAGAAAAAAGAAAAAAGAAAAGCCAAAGAAAAGAAACTGAATCCTGAGATTGATGAATTGTTCCAGGAAATGGCTTGTATTCCGGCTTCACACTATATATTGAGATGACAAGCTGCTAAAACAAAAGGTTTAATTATTTCTGCCTTGACCCATCAGCAGACCTGCAAGATCTTAGCATAAACCCATCTAAGGACGTAGGTTTCGCTTCAATATTGGATTTCATATTACAGTAATAATAATGCCTTGATGGAAAGAGCTTCTTCTGTTTTAATAGTTGCATGATACAAAACTCAGTAGATCTGTGTGGGTCCTTCGACACTTTCGACATGCACTTGCGTTATTTAATTTAGAATAGAACCATGTCGCAAAGCAGTTTTTGCAGAGTGCTGAAAACTGTGTGGGCCTACAAATATGGCTTTATTCTCTCTGTAGCATCATCTTTATCCACCATAACTAATCTGTTCACCTCAGTTCAACAGAGGATGCACACTTTATTTAGGCCTGTCTGAGAATATGCATCTGGATAAAGAATCTTAAGCAGCCCATTTTTTAAAAGAACCTTGGAAAACATTATGGCTAGACAGGCTGCGTTAATCAATGTAAAATGATTTGCTTGAAATAAGCACTTTGAATTTCTTCTACCATGAGATGTCTACTACCATTATTGTACCTCAGTTTAACAAAAGATACATATTGTATGTACCTTAGTTCGATACATTGCTCAGGGAAGAAAGTAAATCTCATTCTGTAGAGAACTGAAGAAATCAATTTCACATTTTAAAAGAAACCTATTTTGATACTTCTCTGTAAGATTACGTATTACATGGCATGAGGGGAAAGGGAAGAAAACTTCACCTTGCGGCTACATCACTGCTGGGTGTTGTCTGAAATGCAACAGAGCACACTTAAGACTACACCCTACACTGGTGTTACATGTGATTATAAGTGCAACAAGACTTGTGTGTTCAACTCACAGATTCAGTGTAACTATGTTTTTTTTGTTTTGTTTTGTTGTTGTTGTTTTTTTTTTTTATTTTGCCATAAAAAACGAGTTTCATCACCCTTTAAAGTCATTGGACATATTCTTGCCTATTTAGTGTAACACATCCACCAATTTGGGTCCATTAACCCCTTCCCTGTCGCAGGAATGAGAGCTTCACCGCGAGTGTACTGCTACAAAATGAATGAAGTAGATACAGACCAGAAAACAACATAATTTTTAGTTTTCACACATATTTGGGTCGACCCAATATACAATGTATCAATTATCAGCTGGAGCGGCTCGGTTTCACATATGATTTTTATCGCCGTACCAAGTCCACCGCTCTACAGAATGGAGCGTCATGTATCCATGGCAACCAAACGAAAATGACATGTGTAGCACCATTCCATCCGGAAAAGAGGGTTGAAATGAAGCCTCAAGATGTAAACAGAACACATGTGAACGATGGAAACTCAACAGCAACGCCGTCTGATATGCCTAACGTCAGGGACGGTTTTTGCTATGGGCAGTGTGGGCAACCGCCCAGGGCGCTATCTACTTGGAGGCGCATGAGAGGAAAAAAAAATCGCCAGTTTTCTAAACTACTGTATTGACCCGCACATGCCGCGGCACTGGCTGGCATCAGGCGGCACTGAGCAGCCTGAAGCCGGCCGGTGCCGACTGCGGCACCGGCCAACCCACCGTGGAGTAGTAGCCTAACATGAAAGGGCGCAAGCCAGTAATTTCGCCTAGGGCGGCAACATAGGCAGAACCGCTACTGCCTAACGTTACTGCTTTTGGCAATCTATAGCCTATAGTTTGTCTCGTTCAGTGTCGGGGAGTTATAACGTTCGACTTTGAAAACGAGGCACGGCTGCGTGTGCAGAACAATGTTTTCTTGCACTGGAGACGGCGAATGCGAATGGTTGTAATATAACAATGTTGTCCTCTACCCCAGCCCAGCTAACTACGGGAGCCTACGTAGCCCCAACTTGTGGAGTACACCGGGCTTGGGCCGACCCCGGGTGCGCCACAATGCACTAAAGGGCTTGGTGCGCCGCTCCGAGACCACCCCATCCAGCCGCTCTCGGTACGGCTGTTTAGGTCGACCTCGGGTGTGGCTAGTTGTGTTCACACTACCTGCACCGCACTAATTAGGCCGGCCTAGACAGTTAGGTCGACCTAAACACTGTATATGTGAAAACACCCTTAGTGTTTTAGTTTCACTTTCAACGCAGCGACACTCCAGCCCCATATTCATCCTGCAGGGCAGTGCTATGGCAGAAAACAGCTCCACCATTTTGAAAGCCAGGGTGCTGGAAAGATTGTTGAAAGTGAAACCAAAACAAACGTGTGGATGTTCTGGGAATAATTTTAATTCTAATTGTTGTAAATATTAAAAACCATGGGGAAAAAAACAGGAGAACAAGCAAATTACAATTTTAACATACAAGTCCACAAATTGCCTGTACATTTGTGAACGTATGCACAGCAGAGTACATGAGCGGTGCAGAGCTGGAGCGAGCGAGGAGCGGTGCGTCGTTATTTAACGCAGTGCGGTGGTGCGGGTTTCTTTATTGCCGTTCCATCGCTCCGGTGCGGAGCGAGTGGTGAATTACCCCTGCTCCCTGCTTATATATATATATTCTTGCAAGTTTTGTAAGCGCTTTTTATCATCCACTTCAAACTGCCAAGTTGCTAGAAATCTATAAACTTAGCTGCCTAATCCTGAACGCTAGGCCTCGTGTTTCTCTGCCAGAGCTATCTGTCAAGAAGAAAGCCTACTGTAGTAGGCTACCAGCCACCACGCCATCTATAGATATTGATCCACAGCAGAGCAAGAGTGGACGTTATTCTTTTCAATAACTTGAACATCTAATGTTAGACAACTGAAACTTACCTGACTGTTCTTTTGGTGAATAGACGGTAATGCCATCCAAAAGCTTTATAATCCTCTGTCATGTCACCAATTGTGTTCCAAGTCTGTAACGCTAGGCTACTATATAAATTTACTATGTCAATTTTGTTTTCCCTCCTCATACTTTTCCAGTATAACACGCTGCTCATCCGCCGTGAAACACGCTGTGTGTTTTTCCTTGTTGCTCATGTTTGTGATTGGTCAGCTGCCTCAGACTCCGCCCCTTATACGTGCGCGTTCACGGCTCTTGATGAGGCAAACCTGGATCGACTGAGTCAGTTGATAACCAGCGTCGTGATACCGGATATCCCCGATCACCATGATCTCCATTAGTGTAGCCGGTTAGATCTGAGAGATCCAGGGAAAACTGAGCTTGCTTCGTGATACAGGCATCAGCTGTACTGCTACCGGTAGTCCTAGCTAAGCTAGCTAATAAGTTGGGTGATTCAGGACTTCTCTCATAAGCGCTGGAGCTCGATGACTGAGTCAAGGTTTGTTTTATTAGTAGTGGACTGGACTGGACACAGCAATCCCGGATTATTAGTTAGACTTCTGTTTGTTAGCACCGAGGCGGGGACCTCGCAGAGCACAGATCACAGACACATCACAGATTCGCCTGCGGAACAGGTAAGTTATGTGTTGTCATGCTAACGTTAACTGAAGGTCTTGTTGGAACACCGGTAACTGTAACCATGGTAACGTTAGCTAACGTTAACGTAGACGTCACTTGTTGTATGTTGTGGTGCAGCTTGTGTGGGCGGGCTAAGTTAGCTATGGGTTAGCCTATTGTTGACTGCCTGTTCACCTGTTGTACTGTAACCCAGAATCATCATTAATAGTAATATGAGCGGAGCGATTGTGGAGCGGAGTGGAGCGGTATTTAGAGGAATTGGGGTGAGCGATTCGGTGCGAGGTGCGGGCCGCAGGGATGGTTGGAGCGGGGCGGTGCGAGCGAATTGCCGTTACTGCGTGAGTTTGGTGTGACTATTTCTTCCGCTCCGAACCGCTCACGTACTCTGATGCACAGTACAGGTGTGAGATTACACTATATGGACAAAAATTTGGGGCCACCTACACATTACACTTCCAGAAGCTTGTATGACATCGCATTCTAAATCCATAGGCATTTATATGGATTTGGTCCCCGCACTCTTCTGGGAAGGCACTCTACAAGATTTTGGAGTGTCTGGGAGTTTTTGCCCATTCATCCAGAAGAGTATTTGAGAGGTCAGACACTGATATTGGCTGGCTTGCAGTCCTCATTCTAGTTCATCCAAGAGGTGTTGGATGGGGTTGAGGTCAGGGCTCTGTGCGGGCCAGTCATGTTCTTCCACACCAAACTCACCCAACCATGCCTTTATGGATCTTGCTTTGTGCACTGGGGCTCAGTCATGCTGGAACAGAGAAGGGCCTTCCCCAAACTGTTCCTACAAAGTCAGAAGCATAGAATTGTCCAAAATGTCTTGATAAGCTGAAGCATGGTGATGTAAGGTTTGCATGCAGCTGCTCAGTCATGGAAACCCATGCCATGAAGCTCCCAGCACACAGTTTTTGTGTTGATGTTAATGCCAGAGGAGGTTTGGAGCTCTGTTATTGAGTAAGCAGAGTGTTGGCCACTTTTACACACTACACAGCTCAGCACTCGGCGACCCTGCTCTGTAACTTTACGTGGTCTGCCACTTCATGGCTGAGTTGCTGTGGCTCCTAAACGCTTCCACTTTGCAATAATACCACTTAGAGTTGATCATGGAATATCTAGGAGGGAAGAAATTTCATAAACTGACTTGTTGTAACAGTGGCATCCTATTACACTGCTATTACAGTACCACACAGTAATCCATTGAGCTTTTTAGTTCTTTCCCAAATGTTTGTAAAGGCAGGCTGCATGGCTAGGTGCTTGACTGTGCCGATGGGGCTGAATGAAACACCTGAATTCAATGATTCAGAGTTGTGGCCCAACACTTTTGTTCATATAGTGTATGAGAGTTCTGCAGGAGAAGGGGAAAAATGACTTAGAGAAGAGAGAAAAAAAAGCTAATGAATTGCTGTGCAGTCTGAGGTAAAGAGTATCTACATTAAATTACAATATAGTTTGATTTTTTCTCTCACCTCACACAGTGCATCATTGATTGGACTTGCACATTTGCTACCAGGAAACAAGCCTACACACTACCTTGACTTCATGTCAATTAAAATGTTACACTTCCTGGAGCAGCTAAATAAGCTAGCTTTCAATAATTCCCCTTTTTTGTGGTGCAACAGAATGAGGTTAATTCCACAACACTACTGGCTGCTTGGATGATGGCTGTGCTCCATGCAGTTATAATGAAATGAGTGAGTGTGCCTCACTTTTCAATGCGCAAGCCCAGAATTCAGTGCTATTTACATTAGCCTCTCACAGTACTTTTTTTTTTGAGCCAACAGAGGTTTGAATATGTTTCAGGGGATGGGTAGGGCTTAATAATTTCAATCACTAGTTCAGTCATGTATGGGAAAAAAACAACAACAACAACAACAACAACAACAACAACAACAACAAAAAATATTTTAACTGTGCTATGCAACAGCCACAAACATTAGCCTATGAGTGAAACAAAAGCATACCAATTAGGTTGATGAAAATTTAAAATGAGATACTAGTAATGGGGAAAACAGCAAATGAAAGCACACCCTCTCCTTTTTTGGACCTTTATAACTCTGTTCTTGGATCTCAGCTCTCAACAGCCCCCAGAACAGCTCCCCATCACCTGTCAAGGGCAGAATCATCCTGGCAAATACATCTTTGGTGTTTATGGTGTTTACTGTGTAATGTGACCCATTTTAACTGAATTGCTGTGAGCTGTCTTTCGTGGGATGGAATCATAGAGAGCATACTGATTTTAATCCATAATTCATTTTGATAAGCTTTGAATTTAAAACTTCACATACGTGACATCTATCTGGAACATGTAGACTTTGACTGGCAGCCTTAATTTGTAAATCTTGAGCCACTGAAGAATGCAATTGCTGCATCCTCATCTGATCCACTTATTCATCAAGACCTGGGCGAAGCGTTATGCAGCTATAGACGGCAAACACAATGTGCAATCACGTTCCCATAGGCACGCAGGCGGCATGTAGCACAGTGATTAGCATTTTAATGCTGTAATTATCCTTTTTATTCTCACTCAACATGCACTCAAGAGTCAGTGTAGACATTTACCATTTTTCCACATTGACCATAAAATATGTATACACATTGTGGATAAATATATTGTGTCTTGTCTCACTGCACCTCCAGAGTTGGAATTCAGCCAGCTCTGATTGGTGAAAGCACAGGATAGAGAGAATGGAGAGAAACAAGGCCCACCTGAGAATGGGAAAAATGGAGCAGATGGCATTTGGAGGAGGGAGAAAAGTTTAAATGGGAGGAAGTAGAGACAAAACACCAAGGAAGTAGCAAAAATGAGGTGAAATAACTTTCATACATCATTCAAAACTAACAATCTTTTTAATTTTCATGTCATTTTCATATTTAAGCAAACAGCAAAACACAAATATCTCACTGGGCACATTTAAACTATGAAGCTAAAAGCTAGGGCACAGTCAGTGGTGAAACTACAATAGGCTATCCATTGTTTAAAAAATACTGCTGCAGAGCAAACCACACTGACATGGCAACAAACAGCCATGGGCAGCACTTGTTGTGTAACGGCGGGTTGGGGCACATTGGGCATTTTATTCTGCAAGCTATCGGTCTGTGTTCATTATCTCCAATAGCTTGGAAGGGGATATTGTATTTGGTCATGTGTGTCTGTCTGTGTATGCATGTATCTGTCCTTAGCTAATCTCACATACTACTGGGCCTATCAGCCTAACATTTTTTGTGCACAGTTATGACTGTATGATCAAAGACCTGTCATGGCTGCAGGTATTCAAAACCTTTGAAAAACCTGTTTTATACCAGGAATGACTACTAACTCCTCAGCTGGTCTGAGCATCGGAGAAGGGGAGATGCCCCTGGCAGAGATCTTCTACTTTTAAAACTATTATAAAGAATACAATAAAACAAACCAGTTACACAGTGTAGTCATGTCTATTGTTCAGGCTCTTGCTCATCTTAACCCTCCAAAATTGCGCTGTATTAGAGACAATGCTCTATCATAGAGGTGCGGGAAAATTTTTCTACATTCTGAATTGATTCACAAATACCAAAAATTGACTCATTCATTTTTTCAGTCAAGCTATGGTTTCAGTTTTCTCATACTAAATACATTACAGGCAGCTCTGCTGTGAATACACAGAGTATCACAGTGCAGAGTGTGGCCAGCCAACTCTGAACGGGCAAAGAAAATAACTCAGAAGACCTGCGTCCCTACAGTGTTGTTGATGATGAAGGTTTTCCCATCAAAGGTCCGGAGTAAAATTGACTTGGCGTTTGATGTTTGCCAGACATTCACAGACAGCTCAAAAGATATGTAAAATGTATAGCTGACGAGTCAAACCTCTTTAAATCAGTCAAGTATATATTGTGATGCAACTGTCTTACCTCATTTCTGCATGTTTGTTTGCTAAAATGTTGTGAGAGGGGTTTTAGCTGCTGTAGTGCAGCGCAACTTGAGACAAGCAGACCTGCTGTTACTGATGAGATGAATTTGGATTCACATTCACAAATCCAAGGACAATAAAGGAGCCATTGACTGATTACCCCAAAAATAATGCAACCAGACTCAAAGCAGAAATATATATGGCAGTTACAGCAATAACTGAAGCATAATTAATCAAAGAATTGTTATTAAATTGAATCGTGACCCAAGAATTGTGATTAAATCAAATAGTGAGATCACTGGTGATTCCCTCCCCTGCTCTATGGTGTTGTGGGCATTGTTGCACAGATAATGGTCCAGTGTCATTTTACAGTTTGAATAGACAAGTTTTTTGGGTAAGCTGAATCACCAAGGGTAAAAAAAAAAAAAAAAAAAAAAAAAAATACTTATTTCTGTGCTGCTCACACTGTCAAGTCTGTCTGAGTTGCCTGAGATTTTTCTTTATAGCCCAGTCCCACAACCATTAACAGCAGAGTACACTGCCATTAAGCCACATCATGCATCCTACCCAGCCAACTTCAAGTTCCAAATCATACCCCTGCCATCCATAACTGCCTGGAGAATTACTGAATGATAACCTTTTCTTTTGCAATCATCATGCAATAATCGTAATGGTATTGTGCGGGTTTCAGCGAAGGATGATGAATTGTTGATCAAAGTCATCTCATACTTCTGACGATTATTCTTGATCTGGATTGGGAATGCAATTACATTGTACTGTACGATTGAAATGACAGCTCTCCGTTTATGCTTTTATGCAACTTTTAAACAAGCTGTGAACAAATGTGGTCTGCATTCCCATGGAGTTGCCAGTTTATAGAATCTATACCTGACCTCTTCAGAAGTGACACTGATGAATATATGTTGGAATGCTTGGTACGACACGTTGGTGCTATCCATATATATATATATATATATATATATATATATATGTATATGTAGAGAGAGAGAGAGAGAGAGAGAGAGAGAGATCATATAATTTGCTAGTCTCACCGTCTCTGAAAGCAGCAAAATGAGGCATCTTATGGATTCATCAAACTACAATGAAGGATCTGACACCACAAAATTTTGCATGTGCAGTTTTTTTCCTCAGTTTTGAGTCCATCATGTTCCCATGGTTACCTATACTATATGGACAAAAGTATTGGGACACATGTCTTAATCATGGAATTCAGGTGTTTCCTTCTATCTCATTGTCAGAGGTGTATAAAATAGCCATGGAGTCTGCCTTTACAAACATATGTGAAAGAATGGCTCGTTTAGAATGGGATGCCATAAAAGCTCCTGTAGGTGCAATGTGTAGGTGACCTAATACTTTGGTCCATATAGTGTTTGTGGCTGTCAGTAACCAAAGAAACAAATAATCCAGTTCTCTTCAGAAACTGAGTCCATACCAGCTACCAGCGTACTAGAGGTGTAAATCATAATGTCAGTAACCAAAGAAACAAATAATCCAGTTCTCTTCAGAAACTGAGTCCATACCAGCTACCAGCGTACTAGAGGTGTAAATCATAAGCCTTATCACCATACAATTTTTTAATTTTATCTACTATGATACAATATTTCCAGATATTTAAAAAAAATCTGCAATGACACATTTTTGATTTGATTTGATTCTGGGGCCTGTGATTGATCAAACAATACCATATTCTTACCCACACATTCAGTTATTGTATATTAAATCAACTCACAAAAAACTAAAACATTATTTGGCGAGTTTATTACTGAACTCTGTCAGACATTTAAATAATAACATTAAAAAAAAAACAACAAAAAAAAAAAAACATTATTTTCACTTATGGATAAATTTCTTTGTAAATAAAGTAAGAGTATCTTATTGCATAACAGCATTACTTGCATATAGCATGTGTTTTGTCAGTTGACCCATCTTTTCTCCTGAATCCAACCAACGTACTTCCACACAGTTGACTTTTTTCCGAGGGGAGTGAATATCCTCCTACTCGTCTTTATCTTTGACGCTTGCAATTATTAGCACGGTGCTTGCTAGCACCTACTACCACAGTTTCAGGTGCGATTAGGCATAAACAGCGACATAAGCATACCATGAGAATTTCAAAATAAAGGTAGCATGATCTGAAAGATGATGATGATGATAACCGATGGTCGCACTTTGCATCGATCCTACATTGCTGAATGTCCATTTGATGAATCAATCCAGATCAATGGATCGTTACACCCTTACAGTGTTGGGAAGGTTGCTTTAGAAATGTTAATAGGTTACAGATTACTAGTTACCATGTTAAAAATGTAACTATTTTAATTACTCCACCAAAGTAATGTAACTTATTACATTTGATTACTTTTTGAATACTTTTCTAACAAATGGACAAAATCAGAGGTTTAAACTAGGACAAAATCAGAGGTTTAAACTAGGCAGTGTGAACCTCACAACAGTGTTCAACACTGACTCAAACTATTATTAAAAGTTCTTAAATATAACTTGAATTAAGATTGGAATGCTTCAATTTTTAAACACAACCACCTAAAAATCACAAGTATGTAGATCACAGCAAACCAAGCCATGCTCAGAATCTGAGCGAATCCTGCCAAATGAATGGAACCTGTCTAAACACAAAAACAGCTTCTAAGCCATACCATCTTTTATGGTGTTGCATTCACATTTGTCCCAACAGCGTTGTTGGAAATATGCCAAGGGAAGACATTTCTTGCATGGTGAA
The DNA here is from genome assembly GCF_902150065.1 of Myripristis murdjan. Lineage (NCBI taxonomy): Eukaryota > Metazoa > Chordata > Actinopteri > Holocentriformes > Holocentridae > Myripristis > Myripristis murdjan. Next base: position 24,722,753 of record NC_043993.1, read on the forward strand.
AAGATGTGAAGCAACACAATGAATGTTATATTCCACATATGCTTATGACTGAAAAGAATATATATTTGGATACAACCCTTTTGTAATCACAAACATTTTGATTAATAACTCTAATTTAAATACTTTCAGTAGCTACAACAAATCACAATTAAATCTATTTTGTAATTTCATTACATGTGACTAGTTACTCCCGAGTATTGCCAATTTATGCATCTTCATGAAAAAAAAAATGCAAAAGTGCAATGCTCTAGACATCCTTTAGCCACAGGGGAAACCTTTGCAGGCAATAGCTGAGGTGTCAAGCAAGCAGCTACTGAGTGATAGTTTGCTGTTTGTAGATACTCAATCCATAGCAGGGCTCTACACAAGAAGATAAAGGTGGATCAAGGGATGAGTGGGAATGTTGAAGGATGGAGGGAAGAATGGTTGGATGGGTGTAATGATAAATTGATGTAGGGAAGAAAGGAGGAAGAGTTTCTGGATTTCTGTAAGGTGGCAATGTGAAGATGCTTGGGCCTGCAGAAGTAGGGCGGGTTTGGAGATGTGGTTTCTGTCTGTATATTGAGGGGGACGACACGGTTAAAATGCTCTAATGGGATTTAATGACCCAAAATTTGTCCAGCTGCCAGTGGGGAGGGCTGGTTGGCAGTGATTTGAAAGAAGGATGGGATACAGGGGGCTCACTGAGCCAAAGAAGTCGCTTGGCTCTTGACTGAGGGAAGGGGAGAGGAGTGGATGAGGGAAGAGAGGTTGCATGTGCTCAGGTAAAGGGTGCAGCTTGCTCAAATGAGACCAAAACAAAGCAGTAAGAGAATTAGAGAGATCAGAAGCAGAGAAAAGGTGGCAAAAGGGGATTTGATACAACTTAGCTTTCTGATCTGAGAGCAAGACCAGAGGGTTGAGGAGCTGAACTGATAGCTGGTTGCCTGCCATCAGGGGTGAGCAGAGATGTACCAATGTCATTAGAGTTGAAAGGAAAAGCCAATGTGCTCATAATCTCACATAAAATTTCACCACGTTTTCCCATGAAGCTAGTTTAAATGGAAGCAGTGCAGAGTTGCAGTGAACCCTGTGTTCCTGAACTGAAGTGAATAATATTGATTCCATAAAGGGAAGGGCTGTCAAATCTGAGAAACACGTTCAGAAAATTCTCCTGTCTGATCAAGAAATTCTCCATGCGGCAACTGAAAAAGCACAGAATCTCACTAGCGGCCCTGGTTCAGTGTCTGTAGTTCAGTGATGGAAAGTATCATTACATTTCCTATAAAATAGGTTATAAATCCATCTTTTTCACCTCCAAGAATAAGCTGCAGCATGTTTCACTGTACCGTTGAACATATCCCTACCTTTCAACAACCCTTCATCCATGATCTGCATGATGCCAGAATGAAAAAAAGGGTCAGAAGAGCTGTCACCGTCAGTGCCCACCTTAGCCACTATCTATTCCTAAGACATTCCTTTGGGACCAAGGTCATCTCAACAGTGTCCTCCCAAGAGGTGTCTTACTCAAACTCAACTCTGCAAGCCTCAACAATCTCTGGACTCCTGTATATCATATCATCTGGTAGAACTTCCTTTAAACTTTACCACTGTTACTGATTTTTACCATGATGTTGATTATTACCCATGTAGATTTTGCAAAATTTTCTATCATTTACAGTATCTGCACAGCCATGCGTACCTTTCACACTACTGTGATACTTTTCAGCAACAAGAATGTGGGCTATCTAATGGAGCTAATTTATTTCACTTATAGCTCTTTCTGTTAAGCCTACATTTATCATTGTATGCTGGACCCACACTAAAATATACCACTCAGCACCACATTTTCCTTCAGCTACAGCTGCAGTCATAATGTATGCCACCCTCTTTTGAGCACATATAGCTACAGAATGTGGAACATAAGGTGTTAAGTTGTTCATTTGAAAAATGTTACATAAATGATTTAGGGGGACAAAATTATTACTTAAAGCTCATAACCCTTTATCATAAAAGATGTTAAATAAGTTTGTCACTATGTCTCTGTAGCCATTTACCCCAGACCAATACTTTATACTTTACAATCAAATGATTAAGATTCTGCCAACAAAAACTAAAAGTGAATATCACCACCAAAAATAGAAATTAACATATTGCTCATGTCTATTTTTGTTGGTGATATGGATGAACACTATGTTACTGTGTAGTATCTCCTTTAGTTTTTGCCATACAAAGTCCTATGGGGGTCTAGGAGCAGTCAGCTACCAATTTTGTCTGTCCCAGTTAACCACAGTGTTATCACTCACATGCCTTTGTTTTGCTTCTGTTTGTTTGTAATTCGTCCTTCTAACAGCATTGAACAGAGAGCTACTTTTAAGGCAATAGTGCTCTGGGTGTTGCCTCAGCATCCTTGCATTCATCATAGAGAAGCATGTCACCCATAAACATGTGAATACATTTTTGACCCTCTATTTCACTTTGCTATCAGTGTGCTACGTCCTCTCTCCTTGTACAGTAATGTCTCGCTACACTACATGAGCAGTGATTGTTAAATGTCATTTGATACAATTTTGTGGTTCAAGCAATAGTTTGACCTTTGCAACATGATACAATGTATCTAATAATACACTCATTCATCATTACTTACAGAAATACAAAATGTATCATAATGAGTGAATAATAATCTGTGTTTAAAAAAATCTAAGTGTATGTTCTCTGTTCATTGTTGAAAATAATGCTACACACAACGTCAGAACCATCATCATAATTGCACCAGGCACATTGAGAGGAAACATGAATTAGATCCTCTACATCTCCCAGCACTTTACTGTTTAATGACCAGCTAAAGCTGACCTAGATGGAGTTTAAGAACTTCAGCTGTGAGCATTCTAGATCATAAAACTATGTACGTACTGCCAAGCCTCAGTGGCAAATTTTGCAGTGCAGAGGAGTGGGGGGTGCACAAATATGTGACTGAATATGTTCTGTTGCAATGCAAAAGGGCAGAGAGGCACATGTCTGGTGTGGTGGACAATGGGATTCAACTAACACCGTGCTATGGTATTGAAAAAAAAAGCAAATTCACTCCCTACTTACTGTTTTACCAGGTACATCAAGGCTGAAATAATTTATTTTAGGGTAGAAGCTCTTATTTTTCCTGGTTAATCACAAGTGGGATTTGCAAATAAGCACATCATTCTGAGATATCTCTCTTTATGTTTATGACCATTAGTTGCTTGGAAATCGCTGAGGGGATTTTGTGTTAGAAATTGGTAACTCTATACATTTGTCCATACAGGGTGGCTGTGTGGACTCTTTTTTTTTATCACCTTGCACAGAAATAAAGTTGTGTCTGCTCTTCTTGAACTCCTGGTATCTTTCATCTATCAAAAGGTTTCTGTATCAGACATACAACAAACTCAACCTCTCAGTTACATTGGTGGCAATGGAGCTATATTTTTTTGTAGGGGAAAAAATGATTGGTGTGAACGATGGAGAAATTTCCTATCGGCTTAATACAACAAAAGGTTGCCAGCTAGCCCAGTGTGCACCATGGTGAGTGTGAATTCATGAGCATACATTCCACGTGCTGCGCAAGTTTTACTTTTCATAGAGGATGTACAATATTAGACTGTCCATTTGGTGCTCAAGCAGATATTTCCCCAGTGGCTCATCGTGTAGAGCACATACCACATAATACTAAGGCTAAGCCCTTGCAGCTTGAGTTCAAATCCGGCCCAGACCCTTTGCTGCATGTTATCCTCTCTCCCTGCCCTGTCTTTCTTGTCCCACTCCACTGTGACAAGTCAAGTCAATTTTACTTGTATAGCCCAATATCACAAATTACAAATTTGCCTCAAGGGGCTTTATAGCAATACAACATCATCTGTCTTTAGACCCTCACATTGGATAAGGAAGAAACAGAGAGAGCAACAGAGGAGGAATCCCTGCCTCAGGATGGAGAGACATGGATCTTGTGTACACAGAATCAAACACATGCTACATAACACAAAACTGAAACAAGATAACAAAATAATAATGACTGTTTTACAAAGCAGAAATGCCCAAAAATAATTTTTGAAAAAAAAAAAAAAAAAGATGCCCATGAACCTTTCGCAAGTGTCAATTTAAGGTCAATGGTGAACATTGGGGATTGTAAATTGGGGCCTTGCAGTTTCATAGGACCTCTAATTTGGTGTTCTCATGTCTCTTCCTCATTATAACAGGCCTCTTGTCATCATATCCCTTCATACTTCCCTATGCAAAGGTTGAAATCACACTCCCTTATTTGCCTTCAGGTACAGTAACCACTTTGTGTTACAAATTGTTTGGCAGTGTCATGTCAGCCACTGTGCACATTTGCACAGTCAAATGTAATGCTGTGCAGACATGTCATGAAAAATTGAGAATTAAGTGCCTCCATGAAGCCCCCACATGATTCCTGTCCCTTGTGGAAAGTATTCCAGACCTACAGTATGGGCACAAACACTTGTAGACACACACACATAACTAAAAACAATGAGAAATTCTGCCATGAGCACACAGTCAAGGCTAGTGTATTCTAACAACACAGATGATGTCTTGCTTGTATTGTTACATTGTGGGAGAAAATTACTTGCAATTGTTATAAATAAGCACTTGTAATCAACTTCACAACAGCAGAAGACAGATTAACAGTAGCAGCAATCAGCACAATCAGCCAGGCTAAAGGCTGCTACACACAGCAAACGGAGCTGGGGTGGAGTGGATGACTTTCATTTCAGCTTGTTCAAATTTGCTGTCACAGTGCTGAAAATGTGATGTTAGTGTTTTAATTACATTAATTGTCAAAAGTTTGGCCTGAGGGTGGCGTTAGATGAAAGTGTCATGAGGTTTACAAAGTTAACAGGGTGCATGAATGTGCCAACCAAATTTAATGACAATATGCCCGATAAACTTTAAAATATCAATTTGATATTGTGGCCAGGAATAGTACTAGGAGAAAGGTAATGGTGACATCAAACTGAAATACTGCACACTCTAGGATGCATGAATCTGCCATCACATTTCATGAAAATGTGACCAATAGATTTTAAGATATCAAATCTGATACTGTGGTACTGCAGGAGAGGTCACAGGGTCACCAAAATCAAGACAATTCTTCCTTTGGAGAGTATGAATACACTCACCACATATGCCAATCCTCTAATAAAATTGTATGATGTGTTACACTAAATACAGGGTGACATTTTGTCCTGAGGGTGGCACCAGAAGGAAGGGTCACAGGGTCATAAGGTCACCAAAATAAAAACTATAGGGTGTGCCATGAATGTGCTCACAAAAATTTGTGGTAATCTGCCCAACAGATGTTGCATTGTTGTGTTATCTGACAGTGGTGGTGGAGGGAAGGGACATGAGATCACCAAAATTGTCAGGGTTCATCCTCTGGGGAGCATGAATCTTCTCACCAAATTACATTGCAATAGCCAAGGAGATTTTTAGATACACGATATGGACAAAACTATTGGGACACACCTCTTAATCACTGAATTCAGGTGTTTCATTCAGTCCCATTGTCACAGGTGTATAAAATCAAGCAGCTAGCCATGCAGTCTGCCTTTACAAACATTTGTGAAAGAATGGCTCATTCTAACATTACTAAGGCATTTCAACCAATTCTGCACTTCCAACTTTGTGGGAACACTTTAAGGAAGGCCCTTTTCTGTTCCAGCAAGAGTGTGCCCCAGTGCACAAAGCAAAGTCCATAAAGGCATGGCTGGGTGAGTTTGGTGTGGAAGAACTTGACTGGCCCGCACAGAGCCCTGACATCAACCCCATCCAACACCTTTGGGATGAACTAGAACAGATATTGTGAGCCAGGCCCTCTCGTCCAACATCAGTGTCTGACCTCTCAAATGCTCTTCTGGATGAATGGGCAAAAATTCCCACAGACGCACTCCAAAATATTGTAGAAAGCCTTCGCAGAAGAGAGGAAGCTGTTATTGCTGCAAAGGGGGGACCAACTGACATATTAATGCCTATGGATTTAAAATGGGATGTCATCAAAGCTTCTGTGGGTGTGGGTGTGGATGTGTCGGTAGCCCAATATTTTTGTCCATATAGTGTATGTTGCCTAGGAGTAAAGTGTTGAATGGACAGACAGGGCTGCCTTTAAACAAAAAAAAAAAAAAGGATTTGAGAAGACTGTTTTCTCTTGTCTGTCATTTGACAGCATGTCATGCATAATGTAATGTAGTCATTTCAATAGAATCAAAAGGCTAAACACTCAATAACAGTGTTTGCTATAGCTAAGGCTTACAAAATTTAGATATGACACCAGCATAATGCCAAATGCAGTTCTGTTTGTTATGGACTGGAAACAATGCATTTAAAAAAAGAAGAATTTTGTTTAACTACAGTAAGAAAAATATTAATTTTAACCTATAAAGCTGGTGAATGCCATACTAACAAAGGAAATACAAAATGAACTATACAGAAAATCAGCAGCAAACAAAGTGGTGCAAGGGGAGAGGGAGCTGCCATGTTGCCAGGATGGGCAGGTCTTACACAGCCTAATGGGAGACAGTGGCCAGCTGCCTCCACTTTCCTAATGACCTCCAGCTCCACCCAACCAGGAACCTGTAACACAAAGCAAAACCACAACCCACACATGTCCAGACAGAGGCCCGGGGGCCGTCACAAGATTCTGTACGTTTTTTCCACAACTCTGAGAAATCACTATTGTACATCACTGATGGTCAAACAAAATGCACTGAGAACAGAAATAGTCTTTCAGGCTGCTCCTGGGGCTGTAATCTCATTTGTTAAAATCTGTTCTGCACAAATCAAACGAATCAACCAATTACTTCAAGGAGGTGTCACTACACCAGTGCCAATCACATCTTGTGCACACACTGCAGAATGGCAGAGAAGGGAGCTGGTTCTTGAATTCCTATTCCCTATTTCCTATTCCTATTCCTCCATTGTATTGGCATCAGATCCTGCATGTGGGTGGGAGGGACTTGGAGGACGGACTGCATCTCAGGTCAGAGGGATGGAAAGGCTATTTGAGTTCAAATTTTGGACAAAATTCCTCTCATTCTACCAGGTTACCAACACAAGTTTTAAATGACATTTATTCATAGTAAAATGTTAATGTCTTCTCATTCATCCCACCACGTACTGTTGGTGTTCTGTTTTTACTGCACTCAATTGTCTACTCCCTAATACACTCCTACTCTGTCTCTCTTTTCCAAACATTCGATTAGGAGAAAGGTGATACAAACACCCAGGGGAAGATAGCAAATGTAAGATGTATGAAACGTGTAAATTTCAGACATGTAAGTTAATCATGGCCTGCCTCATATTTTCATCTTGTTTCTCGTTCTCTAATTGATTGCAGACCTGAACCTGAACAAGATAATTCACCTCTGACGCACTCAAGCAGTGGAACACCTTCACAGAAATGCATTCCTTCCTTCCTTCCAAACACACACTCACACAGCCACACACCACTCTAACCATGTTGGTAGATGGTATCACAAATACATTTTGAATCAAATGAAACCTATATGTATGACTGATAGAAATATAAATGTGTGACTGATACAACACCTCTTCTTTATTTCCTTTCCTGTTTGCAGTAGGTGGTAATGTAAAGGTTGATGAAGTATATTTCAAGTCTTTTGATAGCCTTGTTATTCTGCTTGTAATATCCCTAAAAACATATGGCCAAGTCCCTTAGTGAACAGTGTGAAGTTAACAGTGAAACATTATGGTGATGTGTGGTGCCTGGTATACACATGAAAATGATAATGTAATGGACTCCAAGGTTATTTTATTTTATTTTATTTCATTTCTCTATGAGGCAAGTATAGAATTCTGCAGGTCTGCAGACACACACTTTTTTTTCCAAAGCAATGCAGAGACAGTCTGCTCTCCTTGAACCTGTCTTGCATTATACCTTTTATAATCTCATGAGAACAACTAGCGAGTTGTGATTATCATGCAAAATAAATAAACAATTTTGAGCAAACACTTGAATGACCAGCTGCCACTGATTCACCCTCCTTGTCAGCATCATTAAACTTAGGAATACTGGTGGACAGAAATGTGATCCTCACTTTCTTGTGTAATAAGGAAGTCATGAATAATACAGTAACCAAGTAATAACATACTTATTATTAATCCCCAGTGCCCATTAGGAGCTTCTCACAGTACCAGCACTGCCTAATGTAGTTAATGACTACAAAGGGACACCAACAGTGAACAGACATTATCCTGACCTGCTCTGTTCTCTCATAACAATGAGGCTTATTTCTCCAAGTAGTTCCTTCCCATCCTTTTAATTCACCGATCGGTGCAAATTTGTGTCCTTCATATTCATATCCACCGATTTGTAATTTGATGATTCCCATATAGATTGTTAAATGATGTGCATGTTTTGCATGCACTCAGCTCAATGACATTTTTTTCTTAAACCAGCAAATACAGACAATACAGAAATGATGTACAGTTTTAAACCCCAATCATCCCAATTCCTGCAGTGCTTCACAGACCACACTTGTTCTAAACAAAAAGGCTTTATTTGATATGCAGATCTTGTGATATCTTACATTGAGCAGGTGGAATGAAAGGCACTATCTTCAATCACTGGCTTCTTTAACCATGCAGGAAGGAGGATGGGGGTGGGGGTCTGACTACTGATGACAAATGTAGTTTCAAACCTCTTAGATTGATATGCAACTTCATAGCATTCAGGACTGCTGCCATGGATACAAGGTATCGCACCCAACCAGGGATCAATATAATTCAGTTTCCAGCAGCCAGCCAGTCATTAATCTTAACATCAAAGGTGTCAGTGGTTATACAGTCGTAGACTGACATTATCCAATGAGGCATGGCTTAATGAACAGAGATATAATGATACGGAAAGACGAAACTGGCATGTATCCTCCTTCCTTCTGCAGGATTAATTTACATTACAGTGACTTTGGTATGAATTATTCTGGTAGAGTATTTCAGTTTTGAGCACACAAATGTGAGGAGCAGGCAACCTCCAGCATTATATGTTTTGGTGAGCTTTTGTCACAAAAAGCACTGAAGTTTTTTTGTTGTTTTGTTTTGTTTTGTTTTGTTTCTCTACCCACTCATCTCAATGACTGCAAAAAGGCAAGTTTCCATCTTAACCCGTATGATCCAGGTTGAAGTAATATTTACTATGTCTCCTTTTAATTGCTTGCCTGGGGTGTTAGAAGTGCATTACTTGTGGTAGAAGTATTTTTTAGACTAAGGTTTCAGAATTACAGTTGCTCTAACAAATGTTCCTGAGAACATTCCTATTCAGTGGTTGGGCATTTAGAGATTTTTATAGAGTTAAACGACCACACCAGTGATTTTGAATGTTTGGCCCATTTACTACAATTTATCCATGTTTTGTATTGCCACAAACCATTTTGCTAATCATGTACAGCTATTAAAAATTTCACAAACAATACTCATTTGATTTGCATTTGATTTTCAAATTTGAATTTTTGGCTGAAAAATCCACCTTATGATGTTCTGCTTCTATGGCTAACAAAGTCATCACCATTGGTAAACCACAAAACTGATCATTTATTATGTGAAGCAAACATTTCAACAGGGACAATTTTCCAGCAGACCGTTTCACTCCGCCCAGTTTCAAGTCATCCAAACACAATAGTGCTGCTGCTTTAAGGAAAACTAATGTGGACGGCAATGGAATACTGGTGTGAAGAAAGTCTGAAGTCTCTAAAAATTCATTTTCATATCATCGGTAAGTAAAATGGAAACCAATTTCCAGATAAATGGTAGGGAAAATCATATCTAGATAGTTCTAAAATACGACTACTGGCTTCAGGAGAAGACTAGCAGAAGAGTGAGGTATATAGATTTTGAAACATGTAAATTCACTGGTATCGTCCCTTTAGTGCTAAATGTTCCGCCAAACTAAAATATCATTTACATGATAATTAATTGCAAAAACCCTTCAACTTGAAACCAATATAACCTCACAGCTGTTGTGGTGTCTTGCTCAGCCCACTGCTTTGGAAGATATAACAACAAAACAAATAATGAGCCTCATATTAAGTTTTCCAATAATAAAGCACAGCAAAATCATGCCTGAATCCGACCAAAGCAAGTGAACTTTAGGTGTATGAGCATCCTAAAACAACAAAATAGCACCAGACATGCAATGTAGTTCACCAATTCCTGTATTTAAACAGTGTTAAATTATTTTAGGCATTGTTTTTCCTTTAACATATTCCTCTTTAGCTGTACAGTAAAGTTAACTATTCTTATGGACATACTTTTCATTCTCAACCTTCCGGATGTTTGAGGCTTTACAGCTGTCATTGCAGCTTACATGCACACATCTATCCTATATTGCAACTAACTGTATAAGTATATGTGAGCCACTAAGACATAAGACAGCCAAACTCAAGTGTACTTGTCCACAGATGGAACAAGAATGTGGATTTGCTGGAATATACTCTGGGGTGACTCTGAGGTATATCACCAAAATAATACTTTGCAATATATACAGCACAAATACTTTATTTATTTATTTTTTTTTTTTTTAAATTAATTTATTATTACTATTTTTTTTTTTTTTTTTTTTTTTTTTTGCATCTTGGGGAGTTGGTGTGAAGTTTTACTGCCATCTGGTGGTAGCCTCCTTGCAGAAACCTCCGTGGGTCTTACATGGCAATATAATTGAATAATTGAACATAGCGCCCTACTTGTTAGCCCCTCTAGTATGGAAGATTACTAATAAATAAATAAGCAATTAAATAAATAACAAATGTCACTGAAGTTCGGAAATACCAATAATTGGCTCAAAGCAAAAACCAAGGTCCCCAACTCGAAATTCTTGTATAAATTACCTTTTGAAAACCCCCTGATACACTCATGCAGGAAAGTACTGTATTGTACTAAAAACAATATGCACTGTACTGAGCGCAAATTTTTTAGAGGTTTTCCAAAAGTCTAATTCCTCTGTGAAACGTCAAGAATGCAAAGATGTTTGGAAAAACAAACTGGAAAATAGTAGCATTGGTCATTAAAGGATGAAAGTAAACTGAGGAAGCAAGATTCCCCCCCACCCCCCTCCCAAGCCCTCCAACAGTATTCTGCTTTGTTCTAGACTTATTCAAGTTGCCCTCTTAGGTCATGCAACCACCGCACTGATGCTGCTACCTCTCTGAGAAAGCTGTGTGAGCCCCTGTGCTCTTGGCATAGTTTTCCTCACAAAATGTAAACACCTGCATCACTGCTGTGCTCCCACTAATTAAAACTCTGTCTGTCTAATGAGAGCTGTGCCTGTCAGGCCCCTGTACACACTCAATAAATCACCACTCTCCAGGCTTCTTTATCCAACTGGACGGAGAGGTATGTGTGTAGCTCTCCTATCTATGCGACTCAGATACTCTCTCCTGCTCTCTCCTCTGCTTTCAGCATTCTCCATGAGTCCATTGTCTTCCCTGCTACTTCCACTGAGTTATACATGGCCAATCTACAGTGGCAGCTCAAACTGAATCTTCTCTGCTGGTGGCCAGGTGGGTACTGCTCAAGGCATTACTTGACCATAGATACACTGGAACAGCTAACCTTAAGAAACCCTCACCTCAGTTTTAAAGGTGTCAACTGTAAATTTTATGTAAAATGGCACCTCCTGCAGATGCAAAACCACATGATGAATCACAACAAAGTCTAAAACTGCCCCCACTACCCTTCCCAAGCAACACTGCATGCACACCCTCTCAGTTCCCCTCTAAATTCTAGTAACACAACTCAGGAGTAGTATATTTATTAGGGGACTTACAAAAAAATTACTCATGAAAATGCATTAAGGAAAACAGCTGGGGAAGGATCTGGATGTCCTTCCAAAGATTTAAAAAAAAAAAAAAAAAAAAAACTTGAAAATGCAATTCCTCGATTTTTCACTATTTCCCTCAGCTTAATCTACACAGTGGGATTTTATTAATCCTAAAATCATGCCTTCAGACAATTCAGCTATTTACTTACATTTTATGACTTTTTTATTTTTGCAAAGATTTAAAAATAGCACTACCATGTAATTAGTAGCAGTATTAAAAATTAAAGACAAAATAAACTCAGACTCAGCATCGTATTCTTAGCAACTTTCCAATCTCACTTCATAAAGCCCACCAAACTCAAACTTAGACTGAAATGTTGCTGAAGACTCCATCAAAGTGGACATTAATCCATTGTCCATAGTCCATAGTCCCTTTTTATACTGCTGCTAATTATTTTGTTATTGTGCCAAGCCCTGCATCATGTGCTGCTTGCCAAAATGTGTTGTTAGCCTGTCTTGCACATGGAGATTCAACTACGACAGAAAAGGCCCTCTGGTGAGAGACCACAGAAATTAAAAAAAAAAAAAAAAAAAAAAAAAAAAAAAATCAAAGGAGCATGCTTGAACCCCCACCCAGCCAACATCCACTCTCAGTCCACTGCAATTTCCATAGTCAACACAAACCATGGCATAAATAAATAGTCCTGCTGTGCCTCTGGACAACAACAACAGAAGCCAGAGGGTCACAGCAATATGCCTGTCAATCACACAGCATGGTGTTCAGCCCAGATTGAGTTTAATAAAGCCCAATGACTCATGCACCAAACAGGATAAGGCTCCAGTGGAGCATCTGCTATGGATTACCGGGCTTTGTTCCAAGGATGTATTCAGTGAGGGACTTTGCTGCATGAAACACTTTGGCCTAAGTGCGCTTTAACTTAACTAAAGCACCTCTGGATAGCAAATAATTACAATATGCTATATACTTCTGATTCTGCTGCACATATAGCACATGTGAAAGATCCAAGCCCCCACCATCTAAGTTATAGCCCTCTAAACCCAATCATGACAGTTTGCTTTCAAGGGAGGGGCTGTAGAGATACACTACAGGGACCAAGAGGGGAAGCAAGAGGAAAGGTGAATCCTTTTAGCGTTTGTTTTTAATATTTTTCTTTTTACTTTAAAGAGATAATCTGTATTTTATTATTATTATTACAATTATTATTATTATTATTATTATTATTATTATTTTCACATAATCATTTTCATTTCAAATGTGTTACATTTCTTGTTCTAAACATTTGGCACCAGTGGGATATTGCCAAGAAAAATGCTATATCACACAGGAAATTATGCAATCTATAATATGCTATGTGCATTTATGGAAGAAGCAATGGATTTTTATTTATTTATTTATTTATTTATTTATTTTGTATATAAATAGCAGAACTGGATAGTTGGTGGTGACAACCACCATTGTACCCACAGAAACACAAATTTCACCCAAGAGACAATCCAAGAAGAAAGAAACAGACTAATTGGTCAGAGGAAGGAAGGCAAGCATGCTAAAAAAAAAAAAAAAAAAAAAAGGGAAACTGACCCTCTCCAAGCCAAAACCAGAGTCAACATCAGCATTGCATTTCCAAGACAAAATGTGTTCCAACATAAGAAAGCACTGAGGAGAGACGCAGATGTGGCTGTTTTGTTTCAGACTGGTTTTACCATTTATTAGCCGTGGTAAACACTGGATGTCTTTACTAGTGTGCTGATGCAAGATCCAAGTTTCATGAGGTTAGAGATAGTTGGGTTAGCAGGTTCAATTCCTGAGAGATAGACAGACAGACAGACAGACAGACAGACAGACAGACAGATAGACAGATAGATAGATAGATAGATAGATAGATAGATAGATAGATAGATAGATAGATAGATAGATAGATTTTACTATTCCCATATTCAGAAAAACAGCAGCATGTTCTCCTGACATTGCAGGCAGACAGTAATACACACACTGTTATTAACAAACAGTAATTATTAGTAGAGTATTTCATTGTCGCTATCAGCAGTACTAGATATGCTTCAATAATGTAAATGAACATTGCACATAATTTTATAAGCCATGTTTGATACATTCATATAGTGTAAAGTTTAACCCCTCTGTACAAATGGTCACTCTTAGGCACAGGATGGTGGTGTCTAATTTGCTGTCATTTCACTCATCTCAGGAGAGCAGCCCATGCTGACTTGTTTGGGGTTTGGTAGCTGCTATCAGTTCAGCAATCATCAAAGTATCAGTGACACTGTTGCAAAGTCCATCATTTATCATCTATCTATCTGGTAACCATCTCCTTCAGCTGTCAGTCTGTGTGAGGGCTGGTATGCTCAAACAGCTAGAAACTAGGAAACGTGTCGTAGCTGTAGTGGTGGAGCTGGAAACAACATAAACACCTGAAAGAATGTGGCATCTGTTTGATTTCTTTCTGAGCAGCATTTTTATTTTATTTTATTTTTTTTTTAATTGGAATAGCTGATGAATAGCTCTCACAACAACACAATCATAATGACTGCACATAGGCAAAATAGCATGTGATAAGGGATATGCCTACGAAGGAGTAGTTCAACCAAAACTGTCAGTCAAAACACCAGTTTGGATGTTCGCTTGTCCAGCTCCATGTCAGCTTTTGCCAAAAAAAGAAGCAGAAGTGGTGAGGCACTGTTTCTGTAGAGTGCCAGAAAGGGCAAAAAATGAACCTAAAATTACTCATTGGGTCTGGGGTATTTGTACTCCCCCACTCTTTCAATCACCAGGTGAGAATGGGGTAGGCTGTTCTGCCAGGAATCAATTACAAGCTCCTTGGATTTAGCGGTATTCAGGTGAAAATGGCTCAGCCTGCACCAGTCAATGAATTTTGCAGTTTTTACTGGAAGCTGAAAAGAGTGTGTTGAGAGTTATGTCTTTATGAGTGCAATGAGAAAAAGAGACACAAGGGCTAAGTTATCCCAGCCATTGTTGCAGTTGTAAAAACTATATAATTTTAAGTCCAATTTAATGTTTAATAGTGCCAAGTCTCAGTATTACTGCTTTATTCATACAAGAAGCGCTTGCTGCCAAGAAATAGGAAAAAGAGTTGAGACCTACAGTTTGGTTGCTAATACTATTGGCTATTTGTGCTCTACAGTTTCAGAGAGGGAGTGTCACTAGTTGGCTGATACCAAGTTGAAAATTAAGCAATGCTTTTTGCATTATTAAATAATTCAGATACTGCTGTGAAACAGTATCTTAATTGTATCTTAATCTTGTCTTTTTTTATTTTTATTTTATTCATTCATTCATTCATTCATAAGAGGAAAATACAACTTCAAAATTAACTAAATCTGTACAAACAGGAAAAGATTCTGCATTTCATTCTGTGGGGTAAGACTGTGGAACAGTATGGGTGAGGGGATCAAACAATGTCCAAACATGCAACAGTTTAAAAAGAAATATAAAGAAGATGTTTTCACGGGATACAGGGATGAAGTGGGGGTGTGACAGTCACTAGATGTGCACAGGATAACGTATTGATTAATAATTCTTTAATTATTGTTTTCTATACTTATTTTTGTTCATCATTAGTTGGTTCTTTTCTTTTCTGTTGTGTTTTCTTAGTGTTAGGTCCTGTTGTCTTTGTCCTTTTCTATTAATGTAGATAGATTAATTGGTGTATATTTATTATAAATTATGTCCATCATCATCATCATTGTTGTTGTTGTTGTTGTTGTTGTTGTTGTTGTTGCTGCTGCTGGTGGTAGTAGTTGCAGTAGTAGTAGTATTTTTATTATTATGGCTACTCATTCTGAGGAAGCAGGATAGATCTGTAGATCATTTATGCAGGGAGAAGGGGTGGGATTAGATAAGTTTCAACTTCTTCCCACTCCTTTTTGAACAAACTTTTTATTGTCTGTTGTTGTTGCTGTAGGTTTTTTTTTTTTTTTTCTTTTTTTTATTGTTCAAAATAAACTTTCAAATCAAAATCAAAAAATCAATCATTCATTCATTCATTTTGCATCAGCCTTTGTCTCTTTCGTTCGGCAGATACAATTTGTGATTTTGTGCTCCTGTGCAGCCTCTTACAGCTTCACAGGAGTAATTACAAAAAATATACAGTGTGCCACAGCATGTAAACAATTTGTTTTTGGCAAACTGCTGAAGCTAAACAGCAGGGTGGTGATACACTACATTTATTTACTTGTATAGCAAAGCAGTAGTTGGCTTTTCATCACTGCAAAAGGCTTTCAAGTTTTTGGTACTTTGGACTTGATGGATGCTGAGCCAATATTTATCCAGGCAGGTATAAGTTGCTTTTCTGTGCACCATTTTGATAGATGCAGGTGGACAATTAGTAGATATAGAGTCTGTCAAGCCTGGGTTACACATCCTTCCCACTAATGATATCTTTTTATATAATCAGTCGCTAACTTCAATTCATCTCTCTCCAGTCCAGCACCAACCTCTGCCACTATACTGTCGGTGTCCTGCCATAAGGCATCTCGGTCATCTTTCACCCCCTAAATCACTACACAATGTTTAAAAATAAGCACAGAAGCTGGGTGACACATCAATTGCATTTAACATTTTTATGTCTCCTTTAATTCCCCAGGCTTGGACTGTTAGCATGTTAGAAATGCCTCACATCATTTAAGTCAAATCTGTGTCTTACACCAGTGAGACTCACTAGTCAAATTTGTGTTACTCTGGTGTCTCTGCATCGCTTCTCTCTTTGCTCGCCAACTGCCCATTAATTTGAGGATGTCAAACCAGATAGCCTTATCTATAGTACATCTATCAGAAGTGATGCACTGTGCGTGCACCCTGTGAATAAAATGTTAGTGCACATTAAAGTACTGCTCCCTCACTTCCAAAGCTTTCTTGCTGCCCAGCTCTAGAGTGTGTGAGAAGCATGCATCTGTCTTGGCAACTGCTCAGATGACCAACAAATCCCCATTTCAGGCAAAGCAGGAGAGGAAAACATGAGGAGAGGGAGAAAGATGGATTAATAAGCCATCCTTGCTTAAATAAAATTTATGAATAGTGTGTCAAGTGTCAGTCAACATTTTATTGTGCAGTTATTCTGTTATATTATTGTATTGTAGATACAGAATTATAAAAATAAAAATTATAATAATTTTGCTACAGTGAATATCTGACCTTGCTACTCCGGCTGGTGACGTGCAAGTTCCTTTCTCTTCTTCCATCCTCGGCTTTAGTTCACTATTATATGTCTAGGCCTTTTCAAATGTTATCAAAAAGATATTTGTCATACAGTGTCTCAGTCCAGCTGCCTACACTTGTCAGAAGTATATAATGGATATACTGTTAAAACAAGAGACTGGCGGTTTGGCCGGTTTCAGAGTCTCACAGCTTGTGTGACATGTGACAAAACGAATCCCACAGCGCTCCTTTCAAGAAAGCCAGATAAATAGATTTAGACGGGAGAGAGAAAAGATTGCCTGATGATTGCCTGATGGGACTGTTAACCTCAGGTAGACAAGCCATCTATTGTACCACAGAGCATTCATTGTGGACCTCACAAGATAGGAGATATACTGCTTGTTAATGTACAGCTACAAAGCAAAGCTGCCAAGGCCATTTTTTTCCGACTGCGCTTTGAAAAGCTTTATTTAATCAGTCATCACTGTCCCTTAGCTCATACCAAACTGTCACTTTCTATGAAAGGCTACCTATGAGTTATGGGAACATAAGCAAGAGAGAGCTTCATGAAAGCAATCATCAATGGCCAAACAAGCTTCTCAACTGGAAGGGTCTCAGGACCAGAGGGCAAAAATATGGTGTATTCTACCTGAAAGTCTCAAGTACATAGAGACCAGCAATAAAGATTATATTGGCCAAGTGCTTTCTTCAGCTACAAATCCGAAGGCATGGGATACTTGAAAAGAGAAAAATACAAAAATGATTTGGTCCTACAACACTTTAATTTAACGCCACATTAGTCATGCAAAAGAATCCTCTTCATAATGCAAAAATTATATATGCTGACTGAAGAGGTAACATATATCTAATGTCCATAAAAATAAAAATATATATTATGTCAGTTAGAACTAATTTAAAACTCTATATTTCTATGGCTAACTTCTGCTCGTACTGAGTACCTGCTGTATGGACCACAGGGCTGCCCTCTGAAAGCCGACATGTTCAATTATCCATCATAGTCGACCCCTTCAACCGTCTGAGAAACTTTAAGTCAAGGAGTCATTTCAATTTGTTTGGAATTCTACTTGTTTACATCTTTTAATGTTTAAAAAAAATACAGAAGTTGTCAGAGCTACATTTATCCAGAAATACCTGTGTGTTATCTCATTATTCCACCTCATTATTCTGAGTCAACAAGTCGCACGGTAGCAACGCATTCTGCCTCGGCTATTAAAAGCGGCCAGCAATTAAAATCTTTATCTTTATAAAAGCTTCATAATACATTTTCAGTCCTTCTCTTATACATATTCTACTGAGGGAGGCAACATGTATCTGGATGAAATGGCTGTTGTAGGGTCACCTGCTGTCAGGACTGTTAGACGCAGTGTTATGCAGTCAAACCTTTTTTATTCATTTATTTATTTATTTTTAATTTACTCAAATCAAATGTAACCTATTTCTGCTGTGGTGCAGAGTCATGATGAAATGACAGATAGCAACTTGTAGTTATGAACACAGCAAAAGCAGCATGTTTGTATAGGACGTTAATAGTGTCCAAGTAGCCCTTCTACAGTTATTTAATAACTTGTATAGTTATTTAATAGCTTTTTTAATAGCTTTGTTGCTGCTTAAAATACATCCCCTCAGACCACGACCATTTTACAGTTTTAAAAGTTAAAAAAAAAAAAAAAAATGTTTGTATGACTGTTGCATTTGATCATGATTGCTTTGATTATTTGATTAGTGTCAATGTGGTCTATCAACATTCAAACTTATACCAATGCAATTCATGGCCAGAAAAGGTAAATAGCTGAAATATCGTATTAAAAAGTCAAATATGATTGAGCTGAGGAAATTCTGAGTCAGGTGCAGCGGGACTGATTGAGTGTTTATTGATGTACCCTTTAAGCAATGGGAAACTCTAATTCAGGTGCTATGAATGTGTTATTTGGAGTTCAAATCAGGCACTGCCACTTATTTGACACTGGTACTGGTCTATATCTTAAGTGCACATCACACAAGTTGCTGATCATGGAAAGTATTTATCTGTGTATAGTTTAAGAGAAGAATGGGTAACAGGCCCCACTGAAAAACACTCACCCTCCAGCGGTGCCCCTATGGAACCGCCCCAAACCCTGTACGGATTCAGACATATCAGGGATTATTAGGAGACCTGAGAACAAGGTCAAAGACTTGCGGAAGAACACAGAGCAAGTTAAACTTAACTTCCACTTCATCCCCGAGGCTCTGAAAATACTTAGGAGATAGTTGAGGCAGGCTCTGTTGAAAGCTCCCCCGCCGGCACGCAAAGCTTTACTTTTGATGTTAATTCCTTGAAAGCTGTTTCTTTAGCTGAGGATTAGTGCATGAAGAGCTAGGCTTACCATGCTCTGGCTAATAAAGATGAAACATCTAACACAGGTACTCTTACATACACTCGCCTGGGAACAGCGCCTATAAAGTTCCCTTAATTATGGGGAACTCACTTTGGTTCAGTAACTATAAGAATAGGACGACATTTGTACTTTGGAAATTCCATGGTATTAAATGTTGAAAATCCTCTGTATTCTTCAGACACAAATCTTAAGGTAAAATAATGAGTATATAGGCACATCACTTTCTCAGCTCATGCGATCAAAGCTGCCTACATATTTATTCAGTAGTAAGCACTCAGTCTCTCCAGCTTAGCTCTCCTCAGCTCACCACGAAAGCCTGCCTGACAATTATGAAGTGTGTCCATTACAGCTGCTGATTAGCCTCCATGCCCGTCCGGGCTTGAGCGACTGTTGTAGCTAATGATTCTATGG
This sequence comes from Myripristis murdjan, assembly GCF_902150065.1. Classification (NCBI taxonomy): domain Eukaryota; kingdom Metazoa; phylum Chordata; class Actinopteri; order Holocentriformes; family Holocentridae; genus Myripristis; species Myripristis murdjan. The sequence goes on from NC_043993.1 coordinate 24,742,548, forward strand.
CAGCATACATAGAAAACTGACACCACAATTCATCTGCACAGCCAAAAACCCACTGATTAATAGGTGTTTCACAAGAACATTCGCCCCTCTGAATATTTGAAATGATTCTCCCCTCTCCGAGTCCTCTGCTTTGACAGTTTAAGAAGTAAATTAATCAATCCAATCACTACATCCATCCTGCTTTCAGGAACAATGAATGCCTTTTCTTTTCATCACTTACTTGGCAATTTCCCAAGAGCTAATACAGGATAATTTATCAGAGGTAACCTTTACTCACAAAAAGTATACATATTATTTTACATCTAAATATATTGACAAAAAGACAATTTCAGCTAATTACTTGGCTAAGCTTTCTGACCCCTGCCATACAGCAACTTCAAATTTAATTATTCAATAGCACAATTGAGCAGATTGGTATCATTAAAATCAAGTCTGAACCGACTGGTCATGGAAGGCACTGTGGTGAAGGCTGGGTCCTCAAAAGAAAAAGTGCTAGGTCACACTGTTCTGCCACAGTAAATTGCGGTTCTTTTATATCGTTGTCTCATCATCCTTGAGCATTTGTGTCCTCTGAAGACTGCTTTTACAACAAGGTATATTGTGATTATGGATAAAGCTATGACCCAGTTAGCTGTTATGGGACACATATTAATATAGTAAGGTCACGGTTGTCAACTTGAATAGAGTCATATTACAAGGCAGGAAGCCACAATTATGTTAGAGGCAGCGGGGTCTGTAACAGGGTGGTAAATCTTATCTATCTAATCTATAATGATATGCAATGGCTGGAAAACGCATTTGCCCCACTTGACGTTTGGCATATTTTGTTGTGCTTACAAAAATATTCCAAATATCTGAACAAAGCACTCAAAGTAAAAGTGGTCGCTTTGAAATTTCTTGTCAAGGTGTAAATTTCAAATAAAAATGAAAAGCTAGAACATGAAAGGATTCATTACTTCTTTCATTGGGCTAAATTGCCTTTCTGGCGAGAATGTCTGCAGAGTTTCATAACATATTTTGTAGCTATGCATTATGAACAATAGTGCTTTCATAACTGCTCTAATTCTGTCTTTCTGTGCAACAAATCTAATATCAGATATCGTCAATGTATTGCACTGGCATTTTTCAGAATAGTCAAACAGTGTGGTGATTCGGTTGTAGATGGCATTACAGTCTATTTCCTGAGGGGTCCAAAGGAAAAAAGAAAATCATCACCCTTGTTTCATTATAAATGGGTTCTTATGGTGTACTTTCTCTTGTTTAATTTCAAGGGTGGTACATTTAGCTGGTTTGCTTGGCGCCTTAAGGAAGATTTTAGACTGAACAACCCCACCCCACTCCCTGGCACACAGCCTCTATCACTCATTGCCAGTTAAAATTATATCAACACAATAGCTAACCTTCAGCTCACACTTGAACATATCCAATGCAAAGCACCCATGGCAAGCACATAGGCAGCCTGACAGAACTTAACTGGAAAATTGGACAAAAGAAACCTGGTGAAAAGTGCATTGTCTGTGTTCTTCACATATAGTGGCTGGAGGCTGATGGTTTATTTTATTTTTCTTTGACACCTCGGGAACTGGACTCAAATGCCATCCATTAGTACAGCAAGGCATACAACACTACATATAATCATAGAAGCACACAAGACACACTGAAATGGAAAAATGGAACGAGCACTATATTTAATACCTAGGGATGCACAGGCAGTGGGTGGATTGTCTACCTGTTAAAGCTTAGCAGGTTGTATGGCACACTGGATAAATGAAAACTCAGTGTGTTTGAGTTAGCCAAAGGTCTGGCAGGCACCAGAGATCTCCAATTCAGTGGAGAGCTGCTTTATGATTATTATAAAAAAAAAAAATGTCACACACAGAATAGGGCTAGAATAGTGTATTTGGTGTAGATTTAAATCTACTTTAATGCACTTTCAGTTATTTTTAGCAAAGCAAAAAGTCAGAGGGGCTGAATACTTATTATAAAATCCATATAAGGGTGTGAGTGTCAATTAGGAAGATTCAATCTTAATGTCAGATGTGACCCATTTTCATGGCTGGGTTGCATCTCTACAGAATGCAACTATGGAATTATTATGCACAAGTTTATATCAGGCAGTTTGAAGCAAATGCTCAGAAGATACTTTGAACATGATGTTACAGTATACCCTTGGCAAAAATGCATTCTTCTCATATTAATATATGAAGATAGAAATTCTGTCCATGTGATGAGTACGGCTACACTTATCAGCTTTGGAAGTGCAAGGGCAAAAATGGGAAGAATTTATCTATGATTTAAAATGGCTTTTGATTTGCCTCTTGAAGAAATGTAAATCTAGTTTTACACAACAAAGTACTGTATATAGCTGACGTATCATTTTAGGATGCTTTTGATTATTTTATTTTCAAGAGGATAAAATTCATTGCTATGAATTGCATCACATGAGAATTTAATTCTAAAACCCAGCAAAAACAAGGGAGAAAGCTGCATTACTGGGTGATGTCATCAGATGAGTTGGTAAGGAAAGGTGTTATTTAGACAGCAGGGATGAACATAGCTTGTGTTACTGAGACATGTCATCAGCAGATAGGTACAGTAGCAGGGATTCTCAATGCAGGTTATGTCCCTGTAGGGTGTGTGAGCACCTTTGGGACTATAATAGCTGATAAAGACACAAATTGTCCCAGTAAACCAGGCTAAACACACCAGGTCAAGTTAACTAGACAATAAAAAATGGGCTTAATTATCCCATGTGTGCCATGCAATTATTATTCCTCATTCCTATTATTCCTCAGACTTTCTTCTCTTTGAAAAAAATATATACTCCTGAATGTGTGACACACCAAGTGGCCACATGGGCATGCTTTATGTATAATGATGAATTTGAAAAACGGGGAGAAAAATTGCATATAACCTGATGAGCAATAGTTTTTAGCTTGAATAGAGTAGTGGGCTTCTTACACCCCAGACCCTTAAAGGCCCCATGTTGTACACTCTTCCAGGGTTTTATTTTAACTGTTGATATCCCTAGCTTGATGTATTTGTGGTTTTGAGTACCTGTGGTCTGATATAGTTTTACAGCTCCTTTCTCTTGCCTTTGTCCGGAGCTCTGGCAGCACAGTTCGTTTAGCCAATCAGAAGAGAGAATCAGCCCCTCTCCACTGATTGGTTGACTCTTTTCTGAGTGACATATGGTCAGGCCAATCAACCGACGTCACTGTGCCATGCATTCTGGGACGTAAACAATAGAGCAAGAGAAAAACGGAGCTAACGAGATACAGTTGAAAACTTGTCGAAAACGAGTTGTCATCTTATGCAGGATTGTCATGGCTACCGCCGAGCGTGATGTTACACAACCGTACGTACTTGAGCCCAACTCCGATCCCGAACCACAGACAAAGCCGGCATTGTATTGCTATGGTGATGGCCAACCTGATCTCACAGAAATCCGTGAAATGAGCACGACCTCTTAACAATGCATTGCGTCCTCCTGGCACATAACCTGTTATAATTACGTGTGGCCACCACAGAAACAGTGTCCACTGAAAGTCAATTAGGATCCGTGTCGTATGGCCACCACGCAAACACTGTCCACTGAAAGTCAATTTCATGTGGGTGGTAGTTCATAGATCCCGGAAGTGCAAGTGTATTATATGAAGTGATCACAACTTCATATAATACACATAACATGTTAGAACTACAAAAGCTATGGCGCAGGACACCTCTGTGTGTTGCAACTCTGCACGAATTGTAGTTCTGGTACCCCTCTTCCGGGTTAGGATAAACATTGTGAATTTAGGTTTAAAAACCATACATACGGTAGTTTTTCAACAGCAAAAGCATAACCTTAACATGTAGCCTATGTTTATACCACGAGTAAAGATGTGTTATGAAAAAAAAAAATATATAGCCGATAAAAATCGTTAGTGCTATTTTGACGTGTTTCCACGATTTTTCCACCCGCTCTGTTTCGCTGACTGAAAGGGTTGTGTTCAATGGCGTAACATATCAGCATATTATCAACTTTCATGCACTTTATTAGATTTTATTGACTTTATTGATGAAAGCTGTCAAATCAGACACGTCGCTGATAAACACTAGGATTATGGGTAATGTAGTGCTTCTCCGTGAATGGTATCGCAAATAAAACGTGTTTTCTTAAAATAAAGTTGATATTATACCGGACTTGTGGACACATGCCATCGTTACACAACCTCATAGCTCGTGGTAAGTCTGCCTTGGATGGTTACAACGTTATGGCTAATAATCAGACCTTTTTTTCAGAATACCGATTAAATTTGCACTTCCGGGATCTATGAACCACCACCCACGGCGTGACGTCTTTGAAGCCGAGTAGCCGGGAGTCATCAGGTAGCATGAAGCGCGTTGCCTTGGTAACGCCGGTGTTTTTCAGATTAAAATAAAATTTCATTCATTGATTTCAAAATGGCTTAAAATGTGATTTTTGTGGACTAGAAAAATATGAAAATGATGACACTATAAACTATACAGTGGCGGTTCTGCCTATGTTGCCGCCCTAGGCGAAATTACTGGCTTGCGCCCTTCCATGTTACTACTCCTACCGGCCATGGCACCAGGCGGGCCGACCGCGGCACTGACCACTCACCTGTCAGATCCGGCAGACCTGACCGGGTGGGCGCGGTACCAGCCGGTGCCGCAGCCGACCCGCCTGATGCAGGCCGGTGGCTTTTTTATTCAAACAAGATTTTGTCCATATAAAAAGTAGCCTATTTTCCAAAAAATGGTCTTGAAAAAGAGGGGTCATCTTAAAATCAGGGTCGTCTTTTATGCGGGTCAATATGGTAGGCCTAGTCTAGAAAACTGGCGATTTTTTATTTTTTATTTTATTATTTTATTTTGATTAAATTTGCACTTCCGGGATCTATGAACTACCACCCACATGAAATTGACTTTCAGTGGACAGTGTTTGCGTGGTGGCCATACGACACGGATCCTAATTGACTTTCAGTGGACGCTGTTTGCGTGGTGACCACATGACACGGATCCTAATAGACTTTCAGTGGACACTGTTTCTGTGGTGGCCACACGTAATTATAACAGGTTATGTGCCAGGAGCACGCAATGCGTTGTTAAGAGGTCGTGCTCATTTCACGGATTTCTGTGAGATCAGGTTGTGATGGCGCCTGCGTGGACGCAGTGGCCCCTCCAGGGATCAGCGAGAGTGAATGTTTGAAATGTTTTGCTTAACCCAGATGCTCAGGTTGCATAACCTACAGCTGAGAGACTTTACTAAACATCAGCGTAAAGCATGCTGCAAGAAATGAGGCACTCTGCTTTGATGTGGACATACTACACCAGCACGGGATTTTACCTGTGTCTACACCGGCAGTCACCAGGGAGATGAGGAAGCGCAAGCCGTTCAAACGTAAACAAAGGAGGGGGAAGAGAGCCGGGATCCACGCCAGGCTTACTTTACCCATCATTCAGGGATCCCAAGTAAGAAATGCTATCCCATTTTGTGTGCACTACGGCTGTATGTGCAGATAAATGACAATAAAGCTTGATTTGATTTGATTGTGTCAAGTTGATAAAACAGTCGGCGCTGAAATGAGCTTGGTAGCTTGTTGGTCGGGGAGTTGAAGCTAACTGGCTAAGTTTGCTAGCTTGGTAGCTTGTTGGTCGGGGAGTTGAAGCTAATTGGCTGCGCTCGTTAGCTTGGTAGCTTGTAGCCCGAGGAGCGTAAACAAACTGTCTGAGTTGGCTGGCTTGAGAGTTGGCTGCCTGGGGAGTGAAGGCGGGCTGTGGGTGGAGTCACTGACGTTATAACCCAGAATGACGTATTAAAACTCCAGGAAGTGAAATCCGCTCGTTTTACAGGGACAGATTCAAAAAACGGGCTGTGTGCACTTCTCCATTTATCATAGGCGAAATGCATGGCACAGTATTTATGTGGCCCCAAGACCTTCCCTATCACACAAAAACAACGAAAATTTCATTTTTCAGGCCATGGGGCCTTTAAGTGGACAAGGCCAGTGAATAACCTCTTTAAAATTTCCCTTCCTTTCACAGGATGGTGCTTATGGACAAAGCATCTGACCTTAAACTCAGCCCAAAATGAAAACACACAAGGAGCTGCCATTATTGCAGCTCAGCCTTCTCCCAAACAGTTGCAATGGGGACAGCGTCCAATAAGGCCCATTCTATCCAACCATTTAGCAACCATTTTTAGCATTTCACTCCTGGTTCATTGAGTGTGGAGTGGATAGAAGTGCGGGTTAATGCTGCATTCCACTCAAAGTTGGAGACCGAAATTTTCCAGTTAAAATTTCTGTCTCCCAACCTCCAAGTGCCCCAGGTGCACCACACCAAATGTAAACGAAAAACATGGCTAACCATGAAAAAAACATGATCCTCATGTGGTTGGGGTTAGGGGTGTCACGAAAACCAATACTTCATTACCAGTTAAAGTATACATACGATTAGTGCTTGTTCAAGTGTGTTTCTTTTTCTAATTACGTGTAAGCCTACTTATTATTTCCTAATTTCTCTCATGTCTCTGTTGGGTACTGCAACTGAAATTCTGTGCAATCCAAAAAGTTGTTATTTAAGCACAACTGATTTATTGTTTATTTTAAATATTTGGAGGCTTTTTTTTTTTTTTTTTTTTTTTTACCATGGCATTGGAATGGACATTGAGAATCGTGGAAATTCACTGGTATTGGTATCAAGTACTGAATTTCTGGTACAACATACATGCACCTCACACTCACTTTTACCTTCAATTGGCAACACTGGCAACATGAACATAAAACATATTTTACCAACAATTTCCATACAGGAAAATACACTTTATCCTGTGTTTTAGTTGATGGTATACAGTTTACAATTACATCTATGAGTGGGATTTTGGAATTTCCAGACTTTTGAGTTGTCTGGCACATAACACAAGTTTGCAAGCTTAATTGGCCCACTACCACTGTAAGAGGTTCAGATACCATTGTTTAACAAACTGAGCTGCAACCATTTAAAATGCTTCTTGATTTTATTGAATGATGACAAGTCACATTGTGCATACTGTAGCTGTAATAACAGCAACAGATTGTGTGAGTGAAACTGGCTGCAAATTTCACCATTTTTAGGAGAGAGCTATACCAAATCTTGGTTAATTCAGCAAAAAAAAAACCAAACAAACAAACAAAAAAAACAACCTGTATTCATGTCTAGTTTTTTGTTTGTTTGTTTGTTTGTTATGTTTTTCTGTTTACAACTATGCCCTTTCCAATTTTCTGTAGTTATGTCGCTGCCAAATGTGTGTTTTTGTGTGTATCTTGCTGTAATCAGTTTACGTTCTATTATTTTCTTTTTAATTTAAATTTCTTAATTTAATAATTTCTCTTCTTTAACAAAAGCCCTTCTAGGGACGGGTGTTGCAAATTAGCGTCTGCTACATAGCCTGTGATACTTGCACTGGATAGCTGTTTTCACTTTGTCTATGTACATTGCATCAGTCCTTATCAAATAAACCATGAATAAATAAAATGAGGCATTAAGTGAGAGAAGCTGAGAGAAGCTGTATCTTGTGGAGAATGGAGAATTGGGTGCGGCCATTCTTCTAGGGACAAAGGTGCTTTTTTATCAGTCTGCCTCTATATACTGTGAGAGATGCCGTGGCCTTTATAAAATGACAATGAAAGAAAAGGAAACAAACAGCAACAAACAGCCATTCAAAAAGGGCACGGCAGGACTGGCTGGGAACAGAAGTGGGGGCTCAAGCCTCTCCTGAAACTCTGTGTCTGTACATGTGCCTGACTGGCAGCTAGCAAACTTTAACCCTATTGTATAGGCTCACATGCACTGTACTTGCCTGGACTGATCAAAGAGGCAAGCAGGATGGCCTTGACACCTCCTATCCTCTGCAGCAGGAAACTGAGGTTATGTTGTCAGAGAGCAGTTCATTCCCTCTGTCATCACAGAGCTAAATTAATTGCAGCAATAGCAGGGATCATGTGATCAATCTCTGCTTCCTACCACACCTGACAAGGAGTATCGCATACTATGAATTTTATATATATATTAGGCTATACACTGGAACATTATTTAATTAAGTATATTTTGATTTATTTTATATTTATGAAATGATTGCTGAAATGAGAGAGAGATAATATCCTGACTGTTGCTTATAATTTATTTTTCACTGCACAACAAATTGCCTCGTTGAGATCATTAAATTTTCTTATCTAATATAATCTAATCCAATTTAATCTAATCAATAGTGTTGAAACAAAGAGGTTATTAACAGCAGGTCAGTGGATGGACACTTGTATTTGAGAACACGTTGAAGGCTGTGGGCTAATTCGCATTCAGAAAGTTGAGTGTTAGTGTGTGCTGTTACTGACGGCTGCATCATCAGTGATTTACAGTTAACACAGTGTTCATTACTGCATGCTGTATGTCGCATAAATAAGATTAATACTCCGATGCCATGCTACAGCGCATGTCCCCCGTTCCAAAATTTCCCCCAGTGTGTGTGCCAGCGTCCGCATCTATGTTAAGAGTATGCATAGATGGATTTTTTTTCTTTCACAGGGATCACTCTTTGTGTGAGGAGCAGACAACAGAACGGGGACAGAATGGCAGAGAATAAAAGTGAGCTAACCACATAACACTGTTGTCTCTGCAGTAGCGCCCAATCAGGATAAGTGCCTCATATTGATTCAGCAGTCTGTTTCACCCCCTGCTTTTGATTTCTCCCATTAGGTCAATAGAGAAGGTGAACCTATTATCAGCATGCTTCATCTTGATAACTACCACTTATTTATTTATTTTTTGCTTGTTGATACAGGTTGCTCCTACACCAGAGAGTGCGAGAGTGTGTGTGTGTGTGTGTGTGTGTGTGTGTTTACGTGTATGTGTGTAAAAGACAAAAAAGCTACAGGAGCGGCGAGATATTGCTGCACTCTCTCAGAGTGTGACATTTAGGCCTTTGTGCTGGCACAACTTTATGAGTTGTATTCATCCATCTCTGATATTTAGTGTTTAAATCTTTAAATGCTATAAATGTAACCAAATACTTTCTCTGAGTGAGTAATTTGGAATGAGGGCTGTTAAGAAGAATTTGAACTATAATCTCATAAAGAGCCTGTAGACAATCCTCTGCGCGTCAGTTCATAAAGAAATCGAAGACCCTGGATTTGAGCTTCTGTTAAACCACAGCAGCCTACTTTTCTGCCATTCTGCTAAGAAACTTGAGATGAGTTCTTATTGTGCACACTTGAGACACTGAATAGCGGAGAAGTACTGGAATTTAAAAATATATTTTCATGTCAAATATGGTAATATTCTTAGATAGTGACACATCTGAAATGCCTGAATATGAGCACCATAAGAGACAGCGGGCATACAATTATTGCATGTCCATATTGATATTCTGTTTATTTTTCAAGAGGAATTAGCATATATATGCTATATCCTGTTTACATTAACAGTCATTCACCTGTATCCAGAATATGGAAAATCTAAAAATGCCTGATTGGATAATGACTAGTTGATTCTGGCATGTAAACAACAATCACAATCATGTCTCTGACATATATAGCATACTACAGTACAAGCAGTACTGTACATCACAGTACATACTGTATAAATGTAGACTTGTATAATGGTATATGAAAAAAGTGGTTACTAATTATTCAGGCCCTGACTTTAGCAAGGAGAACCCGCATTCACTGTTCATTATGTCTCACACTACAAGCTGACAATTTTGACATCGGCCCACAAAACAGGCAAAACAACATTTTCCCAAGAACTCATCTGGCCATCTTACCCCAAAAATCTGTGATACAGCACACATATAGTCAGGCCATTGCAGTTCCTAACAACCATCCTCTCCAAATTGCTCAAATGGCAGTAATGGGCTCAAATGACACATCTCCAGCTAATTCAAGAGTGACAAACACATAATTTTGTTTTTGTGACAAATAAGGAGGCTCGACGTATCCCAGTCCAATTCTACAAATTCATAATCAAAAGCATACTGATATCCTCCACTGTCTGCTACAGCTCTACTCCTCCTTGCTTCAGGGTAAAACCGCAGTGTGTCATCCACACAGTTGAGAGGGTCATTGCTTGCCAGTTGCTCTCCACTGAGCAGCCGCCCAATTCCAGAGCAAAGAGGAGGGCAGGGAGGATTGCCTCCGACACTGCCCACCCAGGCAATCAACTGTTCCAGGATTTCTGGGAGGTGGAATTAGTCCATCACCACTGGCACTGCCTGCAGCTACAGCAGCCTCTTCCCAACACCTGTCCGCCTACTCAGCTAGCCATCCAAGCTGCTCCACATCTCTCAACTGACTAATTCCATACAAATCCTACATACTGATTGATCTGTTGACATTTGTGTTGTTTATCACCCACACTACCTCTGGTTTGCAGTACCATGTTTGACCTTATTTCACCTCACCGAAAAGCAAGGTTTCTCTGCTGACTCTTTACAGCCCCGGCAAGATTATTTATTCAAGTTAACTTGCTCTGTTCACCCCTATTTATTATTGATGACTACAGTAGTATGTTAGACCACTGTGTACAGCGTCTATAACTGCTTGGACAGCTGCTTTTATAATGTATACCTGTGCTGTTTTTTTTTTTTTTTTTTTTTTTTTTTTTTCAGTGAGTATCTTGACAATGAATGTGTGTTCTGAAACACAAATGTATTACACTGTACAACATACACACTGTATGTTGGGGGCTTTATGTCCTGGCACTGTATGTAATGTACAATGTATTGCACGTTGTACAATATGTACAATGTAACCTTCACACTGGAGAGGTGGACTTGTTCCTGGACTTTTTTCTAATCCCTGGACTGACTAGAAAAATCTGGATGGAGAAAAGGAGTGATATTTCTTTCCTCTGCCTCAACTGCGCAAAACTGTGTTTGTGCCGAGTGCCACCCTGAAATGAATGATGTATCAATGTGGGGTAGGGGATGCATCCCAGTGGGTCAACGGTAGAGCATGTACCACATACCATTAAGTTTAATTCGTTGTCGCAGTGGCCCAGGTTTAATTCCAGCCAGAGGTCTTTGCGGCATGTCATCATCTCTCTCTCCCTTGCCCTCTCTGTGTCTCTCTCTGTGTTCTCTGTCCAATAAAGCAGAAATGCCAAAAAACATACAAATAAAAATCTCACAGTATATGTATTAATGTGAAGCATCGCCTTCCTGAAAAACAATACACTTACTTGGCATAGACTTCTTGGAGAAAGGTTCCTCTGTTTTCAATTGTACCAGGATATCTAAAAAGATAGTAGTAATAAAAGAAGAAAAAGAAAACAAATAATAAGCTTTCTTTCTTGTGCCAGGTTTCACTCAAAGCTCATGTAATACTTAGTGGCCGCTTTATTGGGTCCACCTGTACAGTCTAATGCAGTTCAATATAACAGCTCTGCCATAAATTCTACCTTTTAAGACAGTTTATAATACTTTGTCCTCCTTATTTATATACATGATGGGGACAGAATAATAGAGACACTATATACTATTTACTATACACAATTAAATGTCGTCAAGTATAACAGCAGCACTGTTACTATAAGCTATAAGCTCAATGCCAAACATAGAAGTGAATGAACACCTCTATTGCTGTGACAAAAAGAAAACCTGAGCATTATAGGCAGCAGAAAAGTAAACTGTATAGTACAACAGCTGCATTGGGTTGTATTAGATTGTAGAGGTGGACCAAAAAAAGTGGCCACTGAGTGTAAGTTGAAGAGTTGATCACTTTATTCACCTACACTTCAAACCCGACGTCTTGCTGACAACTGCCGATGAAAATCCTCCAGGGCAGCAGGTTGGCCTAGAGGTAGAGATGTCGACTGATAACTGGAAAGCTAGCATTTTGATTTTTTTCGGTACCCCAACCTGTGAGTATTTTACAGCAGTGAGTTGGCAACTAGGAGGTGACTGGCATTACATCTGTGTTACAGACCATCAGTGTGAAATCCCTCTGAACAAGGCACTGAACCCCAAACTTCTCCAGGAGTTCTGCACCTCAAGAAATCCTGCTCTCTGACCTTTTAAATGAAATGCATTTGTCCAAAGGGCTATTTGATTATGTGTCAGAATGGATGTTCTTATTACCCTGTGTAGATTTGCAGATAAAGTAAAAGTTCATCTTGATCTACTATTTCTATGAGAAAACTGTAGTTTGGCATTTAGCCATAAAAATTTGTCACTTGTGGGTGGAAATTCCTTTGCAAATGAAATTGCGAAGAGTGGTAATTAATTTATATGTTCCAGGCTTTACCTGAGGCATTGAACATTTATAAATGTAGATATTAATCCATTTTGGCATGTTTTGACATTGAGGGCTTTCAGCTAATTATAATTGGGTAGATGAAGCAATCCATTAACTGTTCCAAGTACAGAGAAAAGGATGAGCAGCTTTGGGAAAGGTAAGTTCTGAAGATGGGTGGTACATCCAATAAATACTACTCAACGTCCAAAAACGCATCTTAAAGATCCAAATTTGAATGACTAATCACAGGGCACATTTTACCATTAGAAAAAACAACTGACAAACGGGCTTTGATATTTGACAGCTTTTACCTAAAAATGATCCAGTCTTTTCACTGCTGTACTGATGTTGTAAAATGACATAGGTGTGGCATGGACACATAGAGAACTGATTCATAAGTATTCATATAAGTCGGGCATGTAGCTTGTACAAAACTGATCCTAAAGGTCATGCTATGCTTTGTGATTTTTTTTCCTGATATGACCCAGTAAAATTCATTTGTCACTATTCTGTGCCAAGTAAGAAAAAATTGTTCTCGTTAGAAGCAAGAAGCCTTGCCAGGACTGTTAAATCATAAGCAACTTTGTTTCTCATGTTGCAGCAATATTCTGAACTGAGTATTGCGTATTAAATCCTATTGTGACAGTGCTGCAGTATTACAGCCTCAGCCTTAGTGAAAAGAAAAGCTGAAAACCCCAACCTGCTCTGAGTTTCCTATTTTTCCTGCTCATCTATAAATCATCACATGTCCTCATTAATGTGAGCATCATATATGAAATCATTTTTCCAGCTTTGTAAATTACAGAATTCTCTGTATTCTGCCACCAAATACACTAGAAATATATTACTTATTGTGGCCTATTTGTATTTTATTTTATTATTTTATAATATGTACCTTAATTATGGCTCAGAAATCTTAGATAAGTAGTCTGATCATTTCAGCTGATAAAAAATAAAGAGTTGGTGTCCAAATGATATCCATATTCCATATGAAAAAGATTAGTCAGATGCTGACCTCTACAGGTAAGATCTTGCTTTGCATTCATAACAAACATTTAATATTATGTAGGTAATTGTCCTCACCGATTTTATCAGTAGCATAAACTGTTAATTTCCATTTATTACAACCGTTTAAGAAATATCACATTGCATATGGAAATATTTTTATGCCTGCATGTACTGTATAAATGTTTCGTGATGCTGTTGCACCAGTAAAATTAAATGGAAGATGAAGGTGAAGTAAGGATTGTAGTCTTGTTTGTAGTGTGTTGGACACAGGAGGAACTGATAGGTAATAAAATCTCTCACTGGAGCCAAATGGAGTGGCACAGAAGCAGGAGGGGGCAGACAGCTAAACCAAATAACCGGGCTATCAGCTTCTACTGACAAACAGCCACAAGCCTGACTGAACTGAAAAAAATAGAGCAGTGGAGAAGACATGGTGGCAGTGGAGCACAAAGTGGAGATGACAGCCTTTAGGACACAACTGACAGCAATTGAGGGTAGACTGAGTACAAGTGAGTGTCAGGCCGAGGGAAAAGCCATGCTGGTGCAGGCAGCATTGAAGGTGACTGGCACATGATCTAAAGACAGACACAGGGGTCTCATTCACAAAGTCATATGAGGATACAACTTCCTCCTAACTGGCCAACTTAGGGGCGCATTCTGGAATAATGATGTTTCACCACACAGTTTGTTGAACTTATCCAAAGAAAGTTGGCTGAGTAAGCTCTTTCACAAACACTGCCTCACATTCATAATATTTTCCACATTCTCACACCTGAAAGCTGCCAAGTAAAGCACAGTCTGCTACTGTTGCCCATTAAGCCACTCCACTGCAGCAGGTTGGGATGTGTGCCTTGCTTAAGGGCAGCTAACAGTAATCACTGAGCTGGAGAGGAAGAGTTTCCTCACTTCTCCTGCCCAGATTTTCCCAGCCGGTCTGGCGAGCTGAAAGAGTGCATCCCTTGTACCGAGTCTGCTTCTGGGCCACCACCCTCCAAGTTTAATTTAAGATGTGGACACTGAAATGGAATGTGACCTCCACAGTACGGGAGGATGTATGAGTCCCAGGCCAATTGTAGGAAATGACCGACCAGTCACACAGCCTTGACATAGTAACTCAAACAGTAACAATTATCACACTCTTCCCACCATAATGGCACTGAAGACAATATGAAAGAAAATATCAGGGGGACATTCAAAGGCTGAAGGAAAAGAAGATTGTCTCTGTGAAAAAAGAGCAGCCACATGGCACGTTTTTAAAAGGTGCTGTGTAACTCTATTCCTACATGACAATATGTACATCATGTGATAGATAATACCTTCCATCTACTTGTTAAAATTAATTACATGGTCCACTGATCCACGATTTAATGTAAATAGTATCCAGGGTAATTATGAAGCTACAATCAGATGACATAGGCAAGAGAGTGCAATCCCTGAGTGAGAAATAAGCAGGGTTAGAAAAAGTGTCTATGTTATCTTATATAAAGATCTTCCTAGATCACAGGCAGTACGAGTGATAAATACATTAAATCTCCATATAATTGCCATGCTTAAGACAGAAATCACATAAAAAAAAAAATTTAAAAAAAAAAAACTGTGATTAAAACTATTACAGAAATTGTAAATTCAGTGTGAAATCAATCCACCTTGTTACTAGGAGAAATTGAAATGTCATGTTTAGTGTAGTTAAAATGTAAGGCACATATGAGGGGCAAAATGATTAATTCAGCTGAACCATGTAAAGCTATACACATGCATAGTCTTCATATTACATGTAGACTTGTATATTTACATTGTTCTCCTTCCCTGCAGATGTTACAATGTTAATCATTATGTTCTGCCTGTGCAAGAGCTTGGCATTTTACACTGAGCTCACACTCTGTCATACTGCCGACTCCATTTTTTTTTTAACCCTGGGCATAAATACTTTAGTTTTAATTTTCCACTTTTACCAAAAACCAGATTCCTCAGTTAACCTGGGCCCTATTTTTCCACCTTTTGGGGTCCCAATGACTGATAGGGAAAAACATTTTGGGAACTAGTCCAGTACTGAGTGACAACAATTCAGCCAGCAACCGCGAAATAGGCTGCAATGTAATCAAACAAGTCACACTTCGCGCAGCAGACTACTTCTGTTGGACAGGGACACTTTGAAGTTGTGACTAGTTGTGCTACAGATGGATGCAAACACTCCTGTCCGTACACTGTGTCTTGCAGAGCATTGGGTCTTGAACATTTAGGCTTACAACTAAAGAAATGCTACACCAAAGCATACCTACCTCAAGAAAAATGCTGTTCCAAGAGTGGGGAGACCTGCTGACCACAGAGTGGGGGTGATGTTATTTAGATGTAAAGAAGTGTGTCTATCTCTGTAGGGATCCTTTCCATAATGTCAGACACAACAGCAATCTGAGCCTGACAGCAGCAAAAACAAGCACTTTCACTGGAACTAATTTGATGGGTGCAATTGCCCCGTGTGATAACACTGCAGCCCATTTTGCGGCTGCTGGCTGAAGTGATCTAGCCCAATATGGACCAATTTCAAAAATGTTTGTTCCCATCAGTCATTTGGACCCCAAAAGATGGAAAACCAGGGCCCACATTGGTCAATAGCAGAAGTATCCATTAATCTGAACTCTTCTCAGAATGATTTAATTTTTTTTTTTTTTTTTTTTTTTTTTTTTTTATTACAGGCAGGACATCTTGGACAAAGCTTTATTTATTTATTTATTTATTTATTTTTTAACATTTCTTATTATTTGATAAAGTTCACAACACAAGACAAGGGTGACTGTACCTTCATCGTTAAATTAGTTACTCAAAGTGACCGTGTAACATGATAAAGATGGAATGCACATATAGTAAAGATAAGAACATTAAGTAACAGCATGAGCAACAACAGACACCATGGCCACACAAACAAAGACCTATATACTTTTGAAGTGCCGATTCATAACCATAAAACCCAAGAAAAAAGACATCACTGTACAAGCCACTCTTTGACTGCCAAATGATCTCTGGGAAATGCAATGCAAAAACAACACAGCAAAAAATGCAAGATGATTCCATAAAAATGAATACGATTAGGCTACCACTCAAAGAACTTGTATTTGACACTAGCTTGTGACTGTTTGCTGGATGGCCAATATATTTGAGTTACCCAGCTATCCTGACATTATGCTGAATATCAGGATTCTCACTTTGTTTACTTTAAATGATAGACGGAGACAAGTTAAAATGACAAGTCACACTGAAAATGACACTTTATGCCTCTCAAATGATTAGAAATTCTCTCTCAGTAAGCAACAGCTTAGCACTGGAGTGAAAACAGAATAATGGTATTATTTGGGTATGCATGATTAACTGTCATTTATAAACTGTCTCAGGAGAGGTGGTGCAAAGTTAGAGATTTGAACGTGTAATCCCACCAGAAGGCCCATATGACAGGTTTGAATGGACAGAGAGAGATGACAAAAAAAGGTGGCCATGGGATTGAAATGTAGGCTAAAGCAATACAAATGACAACAGTTATTTTCAGAAAATACTGCTGTTGTTTTTTTTTTTTTTTTTTCATGAATTAATATAATGGGTTAATTTTTTTTTTTTTTTTTTTGCTTACTCTAATGGAGCCTTTATCACTTAGGCCTAACATTTTCCATCATCTAACTATTCACTATTCAATTGGCAATTCATCAGTTCTGACCTTTAAATATCTGAATAACCTACAATTTATTATTTTGACACCTTTCTTTCTTTCTTTCTTTCTTTCTTTCTTTCTTTCTTTCTTTCTTTCTTTCTTTCTTTCTTTTGTTTCCACCAAATATTGTATCTTGATCTCTGACACCGTAATAGCTAGGGCTGTTATTTTCTATTGAAAATTCAAATATTTTTTTGAAATGTTGGGGGGAAAAAGTTGATATTCGAACTTTCAATATATGTCTGGATTTTTTTTTTTTTTTTCAGTCTTTGAGCACAACAGACCATTTGAAGTGATTCAGTAGAGGGCGCACTAAGACTTCTCCAATAGCTTGAACACAGCTTGACCGGTGGCACATTTGAATACATTCAAATTCATTTTAAGTTTTTGGAAAAAGTGGAAAAACAGCTACAGCCACCAAACTGACAATATGCGTTCCAAGTCTTACCCAGTTACTCAGCGAGCAAGATCATACCAAGTGGGTCAGATATTTGTGCCATAATTACATGTGTGTGTGTTACATGGGCCTATAACTTGCGAACCAGAGTAGTAGCAACAAATTTTTTGTTGGCCAGATTCCCTGGTTCAAAACGTGTCTATCCATGTAGGCCACTCCCATTTTCACTATTTTGCATTATGTGCGAAACTGTTTTTCACCTCTCCTACAACTTTTTCTCATATGTCACCAAATTTTCCACTGCCCATATCTGGACCTGGCTAAAAAAAAGTTATGACTCAGATTACTGATATGCAATACCGTTTCCCCAAAATTTGCTTTTCAGGCATTCCTTAGCTGGTAGATATCAGGTGTCTGAAATGTTGTTATATTCAATATCTTGCTGTAATTTGTACTGTATGCACATCTTCTTTTTCACTCAGTTTTGCAGCAAACTTCACCAAAGTATTTGACAATGAAGCCAATGCAACTACATACAACTACATACAACTACATTATAATTGTATTCTGGTAAAAAATAAATAAATAAATAAATAAATATCCGCTCATTATTCCTCCATTAATACATTTATTTAACGTAAGTTTTCTATAGCTCTAAAGTTATTTGCTATTATATCTGTTTCCTTAGCTTTATCAAGATTAAAAAATGAGCCACAAGTCAAAAGAAACCAAAAACTGTAGTGACAAAAACAAAGCAACAGGTGGATTAGCATACAATCATTTACAACACTGGTCATTAAATTGTACTGTAGATATCTTCAAAACAATTAAGTCTGCGCTAGCATCTTGTGGCAAACTTTTTCAGTGATGTAAACAAAGCCAATGAACCAGAAAATTAAATGAAGATGCTTTTCCATGGATTGGAGGCAACCAGTTGTGATATTGTGCACTGGGGGCTTATGTGCGATGAATTCAATTACAACTCAGCGAGCAAATTTTTGCATTATATACACTATTACCAAATGGTCTTAAAATAGAGGTGTTTATGGCAGCAGTAGACTAAAACGCTCTTCAAAAGTGTAGATAGGTCCAATAAACACAAACTATGTCTGTGGGTTGACCATTCATATTATAAAGACACAGACTTTTGAAGTTACTGTAAATCATTTCAAAGTTGGGAAAAAGGGCATCATTCAGGACTGCCATCTCAGTCATATTTCAAATTGCAGTTCATATCCATGCTTTTTGTTGACTGACTGTCTCTCTCTCTCCCTCTCTCTCTCCCTCTCTCTCTCCCTCTCTGGTTCCTCCACTTTTCACCTTTCCAATGATTTGAGGTGTTGGCTCCTGTACAACTTGGTTTGCGGTGCTTTTTTGTAACCTCACTGCTGAGAATCTGAATCAGACATTTCTCTCCTCTGCTATCATCTTGGAGCACCGTGTTTACACACTGACCCTGCTGCTCTGTACATGAGCTCAGGTTGGTTACCCATCTTGTTCTTATTTTTGTTGATGTTTAATGTCAGTTGGCATACAATCAAATGGTTCCTACCTCGAACTGGTGTGGAGTGCTGTTACCGACTGACTTGTCACCCGGTGTTTCTTGAGGCCAGCATCTATATTGAAAATCTTCCAACCCATAACATCAAATACCAATATGCATTTTAATAAGAATCATTATTCAAAAGAGGTTAAGCTTTCAAGATACGCTTGTCTTATACTTTTTTTTAAACAAAAGACAGTGATAGTTTTACTGTCACTAATTTTTACAGTTGTATTAATCAGGGTTTTCCATACATTACATTAAATGCCCCTAAATGTTGTTTTAGCGTGATAGGGAAGGTCTTGGGGCCACATAAATGCTGTCCCATGCATTTCACCTATGATAAATGGAGAAGTGCACACAGCCCGTTTTTTGAAACTGTCCCTGTAAAACGAACGGATTGCATTTCCTGTAAGTCTTGACGTCAGTGTCTGTCCTGACGTCACTGACTCCGCCCACAGCACCTGCGTCCCCAGGCAACCAGCTACCAAGCTAGCGAACTTAGCCACTTAGCCTCAACTCCCCAGGCAACCAGCTACCAAGCTAGTGAACTTAGCCAGTACCCCTCCGCTCCCAGGGCAACAAGTTCACAACATATTTAACAAAAATAACTTACCATTCTGAAACATCTTGTAATAAACGGATATGAGGTGGTTCGGTTTCTCCTGCCGTCTGTGGTTCGGGATTGTACGGTCGTATAACATCACCCTCAGGGTCCCGGTTTCACGGGTCCCGCAGGGTTTTTGTCCAAATTTGCTCGTCCGCTGGGCTCATTTCAGCGCCGACTGTTTTATCAACCTGACACAATACAATGCCGGCTTCGTCTGTGGTTCGGCATCGGAGTCAGGCTCAAATACGTACGGTTGTATAACATCACGCTCGGCGGTAGCCATGACAATCTTACATAAGATGATAACTCGCTTTCGACGAGTTTTCAAATAGTTACTGTATCGCGTTGGCTCTGTTTTTCTCTTGCTCAATATGGCGGCGCACTACTGTTTACGTCCCAGAATGCATTGCGCAGTGACGTCGGTTGATTGGCCCGACCATATGTCACTCAGAAAACAGTCAGCCAATCAGTGGAGAGGGGCTGATTCTCTCTTCTGATTGGCTAAACGAACTGTGCTGCCAGAGCTCTGGGAGAAACTAAGGCAAGAGAGAGGAGCTGTAAAACTATATTTAGCAGACCACAGGTACTCAAAACCACAAATACATCATGCTAGGGATATCAGCAGTTAAAATAAAACCCTGGAAAAGTGTGGGGGCCTTTAAAACATTTCCAGCTGACCACTTCCTTTTTGTTTGTTTGTTTGTTTTGGTTTGGTTTGGTTTTGCTTCTCACCCTTCAGATATGGTGCTTTGCTTGTTTGTGTGTAGGCTACATGCTTGCTGTTAGTCACACAAGTGGTGGGCAGTAGAGGTAAATCACAAATTTGTGGGGTTTTCCAACTTAAGTCCAAAGGATTTTTCATAGCACGTAGGGCCTTGTGATTTCCATGATGCAGAAAACATCTGCATCATCAAACAAAATTTTTATGCAATTTAGAAAAATCAGAGCTTTCACTACCATTACAGGTGTTTTCACAACACCTAAGCCGAATGAACAGAAGAAAACTAGTGAAGCCTCTGTACTCTGCTGTCTGTCTCTGACTTCATTGATTGCAGGGCTAAGCCTCTCTTACACACACACACACACACACACACACACACACACACACGCACGCACGCACGCACGCACACACACACACACACACACACACACACACACACATACAGTACAGGCCAAAAGTTTGGACACACCTTCTCATTCAATGCGTTTTCTTTATTTTCATGACTATTTACATTGTAGATTCTAACTGAAGGAATCAAAAGTATGAATGAACACATGTGGAGTTATGTACTTAACAAAAAAAGGTGAAATAACTGAAAACATGTTTTATATTCTAGTTTCTTCAAAATAGCCACCCTTTGCTCTGATTACTGCTTTGCACACTCTTGGCATTCTCTCGATGAGCTTCAAGAGGAAGTCACCTGAAATGGTTTTCCAACAGTCTTGAAGGAGTTCCCAGAGGTGTTTAGCACTTGTTGGCTCCTTTGCCTTCACTCTGCGGTCCAGCTCACCCCAAACCATCTCGATTGGGTTCAGGTCCGGTGACTGTGGAGGCCAGGTCATCTGCCGCAGCACTCCATCACTCTCCTTCTTGGTCAAATAGCCCTTACACAGCCTGGAGGTGTGTTTGGGCTCATTGTCCTGTTGAAAAATAAATGATGGTCCAACTAAACGCAAACCAGATGGGATGGCATGTCGCTGCAGGATGCTGTGGTAGCCATGCTGGTTCAGTGTGCCTTCAATTTTGAATAAATCCCCAACAGTGTCACCAGCAAAATACCCCCACACCATCACACCTCCTCCTCCATGCTTCACAGTGGGAACCAGGCATGTGGAATCCATCCGTTCAACTTTTCTGCGTCTCACAAAGACACGGCGGTTGGAACCAAAGATCTCAAATTTGGACTCATCAGACCAAAGCACAGATTTCCACTGGTCTAATGTCCATTCCTTGTGTTTCTTGGCCCAAACAAATCTCTTCTGCTTGTTGCCTCTCCTTAGCAGTGGTTTCCTAGCAGCTATTTGACCATGAAGGCCTGATTGGCGCAGTCTCCTCTTAACAGTTGTTCTAGAGATGGGTCTGCTGCTAGAACTCTGTGTGGCATTTATCTGGTCTCTGATCTGAGCTGCTGTTAACTTGCGATTTCTGAGGCTGGTGACTCGGATGAACTTGTCCTCAGAAGCAGAGGTGACTCTTGGTCTTCCTTTCCTGGGTCGGTCCTCATGTGTGCTAGTTTCGTTGTAGTGCTTGATGGTTTTTGCGACTCCACTTTGGGACACATTTAAAGTTTTTGCAATTTTCTGGACTGACTGACCTTCATTTCTTTAAGTAATGATGGCCACTCGTTTTTCTTTAGTTAGCTGATTGGTTCTTGCCATAATATGAATTTTAACAGTTGTCCAATAGGACTGTCGGCTGTGTAGTAACCTGACTTCTGCACAACACAACTGATGGTCCCAACCCCATTGATAAAGCAAGAAATTCCACTAATTAACCCTGATAAGGCACACCTGTGAAGTGAAAACCATTTCAGGTGACTACCTCTTGAAGCTCATTGAGAGAATGCCAAGAGTGTGCAAAGCAGTAATCAGAGCAAAGGGTGGCTATTTTGAAGAAACTAGAATATAAAACATGTTTTCAGTTATTTGACCTTTTTTTGTTAACTCCACATGTGTTCATTCATAGTTTTGATTCCTTCAGTGAGAATCTACAATGTAAATAGTCATGAAAATAAAGAAAACACATTGAATGAGAAGGTGTGTCCAAACTTTTGGCCTGTACTGTACACACACAGAGGCAGTGTGCTAGCAAGAAGAGCTCATTACTTCAACAAACTCTCAGCAGTGCAACCACATGGGCAGTTTTGTAAGTACTGAAGCACTTTCACAAATTCAGCGATATTTGTTAAATTTTGAGTATTTTCTTGTTGCATTGTTGAAACTTTATTCATCCACCCCATGATTAGACACTCAGATATAGGTCCAGATATAGGCTTCTTCATTCTGCTCATGCAGTGAGCGGAATGAAGCAGCAGAACTCTGCAATTATGGTAACAAGATCCTAATCAAGATAAACCAATAACTGTGCTGCTTTCTGTTTTGCAGTGATGCTCTCATTTTGTCTTGTGTTGTAAATCCAGCACACTCCCTTCCTTTACAGAGGTGAACTTCTGCCCCTCACTAAAAGTCCCAACTCACTCATAGCCAGGCTTTGGCATGTTTATATTTATACTTCAAGGCCTTTCACTTTTAAAAACACACGTTTTAAAAAAAAATCAATAAATGCAATAAATAAAAATGTACACCAAGACTTTCCTGGAAAAATTAAGAGACAGCACTCCTCCAAATAAATTATTACAGGGTTCAGCTCTGTAATAATTTATTTAGCAAACGTGGAGAAAAAGTGGAGAAAAAAAAAAAAAAAAACCCTGCTAATTCATTGTGATGATTTCAGAGACACTCTCAATCAAAGCATTAAAATTGCCAGGGAAGATTACTTCTTTCACAAAACATAAATTGCTCTCTAAACTCAACTGAAACTTGAAAACTGTTATTGTTGACCTTGCCTTTCCACCAAAGTGCTCTCTACAATATTTTCCACGATGAGCGAGGATCAGTTCAGCAAAACATTCAAAAAGCATGAGACCTCTCACCATGTGACCTAGAACCCATTCCTTTAATGTTATCCTTGATGAGCCAAACAGCTAAAGTCCAGTCTTAGACAACGGGATTCATGTTCACTCAATGAATGGATCATTTCCCCCCCCTCAAACTGAAAAAAGCTCTATAGTACATCTATATTTTATGGTGATATTACAGCTTCAGTGTACTATTTTAAAATGACTGAACTGAAAATGAATTGGGATGAATATACTGTGGGGGCAATGCCACCTTGAGCCCAACCTGCAGGGTGAAATTGTAGGATATCATAAAAATTGTAGGGCATTATAAGACACAGGGGGCTAGATCATTGCTTGTGACAGGTGCATGAAATAGGAAGCCTCATTCCCATCTATACCATATCTTTCCACAACCATGTCCCTCACAGAACAGGCATTTGTAATCATGTTCAGCATCAACTACACGGTGGGTGACATTAACGGGCTGTGTATCTCTCTTCCTCTGTGACTCACACACTCACTCAGATGGATTGGCATGGTGACCACCGCTGATCCACAGCTTTTTTGCTTATCTAAAATCGAAGAGGAGAATATTGAACTCACCCATTTGTCGAGCTGAAGGCAGCGATTCTGCTGAGTTGAGTCTCCTCATGACGGCATCTTGCCATCCATTGCTAATGGAGAGAAGCACCATGTTGATGCTGTATTCCAACCATTCCACGCTATTGTGCCATAGTGGATCTGAACGATATGGTGAAAAAAAAAAAAAAAAAACATATTTTGATTACTTTTACAGATATTGCTGTAGGAATGATCATTTTAGCATCATGTTTATAATTTTCACTGAACGAAAAAAAAACCTGTACCAAACACTCTTTTCTTACATTTGGAGAATATTATTTGCAGGCCATTGCATCTCTGCAACATAACAATACTTCATTTCAGCCCATGACCCTTTCTGCCAGACAGTTTGGTCAAGAAAAGAGGTTAAGGATAGAATTAGCATTAGGGATGGCAGGGATGGTTTTTCATTCAGACACTTAAGGCTGTCTGCAACAGGGTCTGATTTTACATAAGCCCAACTCATCCTTCCAGAGAGGCAGTCTATCAGCTTCAAATCATTCTTTGAATTAACTAATAATACCATTCTAAACATGGATAATTATTATTCACTTTCACAATGAATTAATTAAAACTACAGCATTTTATTTATATTATATTAACAGCAAGGCAAAAAAAAAAACAAAAAAAAAAACGTCCAATCATGGTTGGCAGTTTTTCACCCCAGTTCTCAACTTTATGAAGAAGGCTGCCTGTTCATCCACCAACATATTATATAATATAATATATAACAAGCACCACGCCAGAGACTGGACATGTGAAGGAAAAAAAATTTGACTATGCTTAACTTTCTAAATGTAACGTTACCTAAATGGCTAGTTTCACATTAACAATTCAGTTGTTACTAGCCACTGCCACCTTCACTGTTGCCAATGCAAATTAACTTGATGAACGAAAAAAACGAAGTAAGGCGTCCAGCGAGTTAGGTGCATTCCAGCCACCTTCTGCTCTGGAGTTTGGGCCACAGATTAATTCCTTCCCATTAATCCTGTGGGTTTTATAAACTCAAAGACAGCTGTGCTGCTCGACCCACTTGGCAGATTTATTAAAGTGTTAATGGTGAGTTCCAGTCCTCTTAAGGTCCTCTTTCTTATATTGTCTTCTTGATCATCGTGGCTACATTCTGTCATTGCATATGTTATTGTCTGTTAGTGTTCACATAAACTACCTTATTATATTCAGTGTGTTGTTTCAGTTGGAATAACCTAGCCTTATTCTGTTGCAAATGACCTCTGCTTTCCTTGACCTACCTATATTTCTTTCTGATGTATTGACTTTGTTATTTATAATGTGTTGTAAACTGTAACAAATTGCTGTGATAATTCAAGAAGTTTTGTAGGGTAATGTACTGTTCTTTTTAAAGACAGTGGAATACTGTAAATTTTGATGACTGATTAACAAAATTAACAGCAAGCTACTCTACAGTTTTATGGTATAACACAGTATTTTTCATTTTCCAAAAACTGCTTGAGTCTGCCCATTCATCACCTGAGCAAAATCCTGTTGCAACAAGTTCCACCAGCTCAGCACCACTTAGCACAAAACCAACATACAGAAATTTAAAAAAATAGCCTTTAAAAAGATATATTAGTTTCTTTATTCAAGATAGAAAGAATAAGAATAAGACAAGAAAGGACTGAAGATGATCTTCACCATGACAATTACACTGCCAGGACTGAGCCACAGGAGTGGAGCCTTGTAGCTAATGTTACCACCGACTGAGTTCCTCCTCGCCTACACACACAGCACACTGCAATCCATGCTGCCCCTGTGGTTTGCTGAAATAGGAAATTAATATCTTGTTGAAGCAGACGTTACCCTGTTATTTCATCTGAGGCTACGTTAGTTAGCTAGATTCATCATTCTTGTTCAACTTTTTTATTTTACAATCAAATGTAGAAGGAAAGACGTAAAGAACTATATAAGGTTTGTCCACTGCATTACAGTAAAGGATTGTAATTTTCTGGTCGTAATTGTGTAAATATTTTGTGTAAGACAGATCCAACCAAGCTTCATCACACGGGTTGCTGCAGTTTTCACCACCTACTGTGTTCGACTTGCAATACCAAGAGGAAGCTGTTCAAAGGTTGTTCCTCTACTTCTCTTAGGTATTGTTGGGGTATTTTGCTCCTCTTCCCAGCTCTGTTCAGGAACGATTAATTATCGTTTATTATAAGCTGCATAAAATCAGTCACTCTCTCTTTAGTTTGGTTGCTTTAGTTCCCTTTCAGTTTAGGCCTGTGAACTTTGTGATTGTGGTTCTTCCTTTTGTTAGCAAGATGAAGTTGAAGCTGGCATGCAAATGTACTTCCGGGCTCAGACTGAGTGAGGAAGCACTACCAATTACAGCCCTCCTCTTTTTGGTGCCCATGTTGTTCAGACCGACAGCGTCACTGTGTGAAGCTATGCGTATGGCTCAGGCAGATCTTCACACCTCCTTCTGCTTCTCTCCTGGAGTTTTATTTCTCTTGATTTTCTTGCATATTTTGATCAAATTTATTTGTATTTGATAAAATAACATCACCGCTGTTTCTGAAAAGGTCAGCAGAACATATTAGATACGATCTTGCATGGTTACTTCATAGAGCTGGAATGTTAACACACACTTTTTTGGCAGTGAGGCTCTGGAGTTAAATTTACCATTCATTTGTCCCATAGACTTCTCAAAAATCAGCATTTAATTAGTATTACAGTTTGAATGGCGCGAGTCCTCTACAGATAGGATCATGACATTATTTAAAATTGCTCTGAACTAAAAAAAAAAAAAAAAAAAAATGCAACGAAAATTATCAGCCTCAGCCAGTTTCATACTATAACGACAACGTTCTTCAGTACTCTTATACATTTTACAGTAATAAACTGTTTATAGAGATTACAGAATGAACATTAAAATAACAGCATAATGCAAACTAATAGCTGACAGTATTCTATAAAAGCTCATATTCTACAGCACATAACTAATATTTTTACAGTAATAAACTGCTGTAGATTACAGTAGGTGCACTGTGGAATAACAGTTTAATGCTGGCAACTGTCGCTGCCAGTAGTTTACTCTAATTTAACAAGGAAATTTCTTAACTACCCCTTCCACTTTCTTTGCCATTATTCTATTGCTTAAGTCCTATTACCTTGACCTGTGATTTGCTAAACAGAACTTGTAAGTCTATGGTGTCTCAATGTAAAACTTGCTCTGCTAATCTGTCCACCCCCTCATTTCCCCTCAGACCTAAATGTGCTGAAACCTTCACAAACGTAATTGACATACCTTGCTGAATGAGTGTGGAATGCACTTGTAATACTTTGACCAGACGATCTTGGCGGCTAGAGTTGAAGGATCTCAGGCTCTAGAGAAATGAAACAGAGTCAGAGCTTATTAACGTGTTTCTTAGTTTATTCTCCTCTACCCACTTCAGAGCCAAGAGTGTAAATTGTCTGGGAGTAAACTCCCAGATAATTTGACTTTTGTTTAATTCCAACAACTTTTCCTGTTTGGAACTGAAAAAGCAACAAGTTGTCTGGAATTCTGGATATTTTGTTCCATCTGTGTTGTGTGTACTGCAAGTGGCGCTCACTAACATGGACTGAAAATGTTGTTAAAAGGTCCACTTCCCCCCTCTCTGCCCTCTTGAGTTCAGGCAAATACAAGTTTGTCCACAGTGTTGCATGTTTCCATGGCTGAATCTCCAGAATAACTAGTCATCTTGATATTATTAACCCATAGCCCATACAAAACTTAATATTTGTCCCCTGCCTAGTTGCCAGAACTCATATGTTTTGTTAGATGTTGCTCTTTATGCCCTTTGAGGTTGACCATTAACTGCTTCCTTCTAATATCTAGTGGCATCTCCCCTGCCAGGACTTGCAGGGCTGGGATGGATGTTGACTTTATTGTTCCACAGCACTGTTTTAGAGCTTGAGCTTGTATCCTATTAATCTTTTCCACCAGAGTTTTTCAAGCTGAATTATGCAGAGCAATAGCTTTGATGAACAGTTTGCCCCCCGATTCCACCCCACTTATAAGCACCTCATGATATTTAGAACATTCTGACATTTCCCAACTATTTTATTTATATGAAAAGCCTGTGTTAACTTTGAATCAAAAAGAATTTCTAAGAATATATGATTCACCCTTTCCAATGCTTTTCCATACATCTGCAGGCTCATATCATTTTCCATTTATAAGTTTAAAAAAGCGTCTTGTACTTAAACTTGGTGAAGTCTTCCCTTTCAATAGCTGCCACTATTTAGCTCTGGGCAAAATGGATTTTTTTTTGCACAAAGAAAGCTGCAGTGTTGAAATGAGGTAGCTGAATTGGGAAACAGCTTCTACTTAAGGGATATGTTCAGCAAGGCAGACATCATCTCAATATAAATCCCAACAAGGTGACCATGACCCTAATTGGAAGCAGAAACTGTCTAGAACAAGGATGTCAAGAGGAGCTGTATGTAAGTGTGTGTGTGTGTGTGTGTGTGTGTGTGTGTGTGTGTGTGTGAGAGAGAGAGAGAGAGAGAGAGAGAAAGAGAGAAAGAGACAGAGAAAGCGAGACAGAAATTGTATAATTGAGCATAAAAATTATATACCCATAACAGTCTGTATTTTATTAGATTAATTAGGGAGCAAATGATGAGAACCACACATTAACATTTAAACTAGATCTAAATCCATTCAATACCTTTGACTTTTAAGCATGGCTGTAGAAATAATGTATAGGCATTTCAAGTCTGTTAACACTCAAAATGATAAGACAAACAAGAAGAAATCAAATCAAATGAGGAAAATATGATAACATAGAATGTGGCTATTGTGTCTAATAGGATATATTGTCAAGGCGTTGTCTGTGTTATATTAGCTGCAGTAAGTGATTTTTGACGACTCAAGGGTGCTGAGAGCTCAAACTCAAATTTGTAAACAAACAGAGTCAGTCCTGCTTCTAGGTTCACAGTAGATTACTTTACAAAACTGAAAGTTAAAGTAAAAGAACATAAAAATAAAAATGCATTTTTGTGATGTAAATGAGGGATACATCCCACTCCTCCAAGGCTGGTTGGATTACGTGGATTATTTTGTCTCTGACCTCTAATTCAAAATGTGGTGAAGCTGTAGACTTGCAGCTACAAGGTAAGAAGCTTTGAAACAACTTTCTTGCACTGGCAGAAGCCCTGGTGTGATTGATCTGAAATTTGGTTTATCTGCAAAATGTGCAACTTCAGACAAGTTTTGGGAGAAGTTAAAGCAATGAGGAGGTGAGCTAAATCAAGGGAGTAACCAAAGACTGGCTATGTATGGTGGATAGAAGATGCACAGTGATCCAACATGCCATTTCACTGTTAAAAAATGATGCAAATATTGATTAATGTAGGTTCAAACTTGAGCTGGCAGTAAATGAGAGTCAGGCCTCCATGTTACCACAGCTCTCCTATGGGACATACTGCTGTATGGGTATGAGTATGAGTATGGGGCACCAGGGCAGCACTACACCTGGAGGAAGAACTGTGTTTTCATTTTTGGCATTAAGTCAAACTATTTCAAGGTGGGCATCAGATTCTCACAAAGGCAACGTTGATATAATATCATCGTATCAAGAATGATGATGATATTCAGAATATCAAGACAAAAGTACAGTCTGGAGCATTAGCATGGTATCTTTGTTATTTGCAGATGATGTTGTCCTGTTATTTTCAATGGAATATGATCTCTGGTGCAGGTTGGAGCAGTTTGCATTGTGACTTCTGAATTAGGCTCAACATCACCAAATCTGAGACCATGGCCTGTCCCATAATAAAGAGAGTAGATATCCCGAGTGGGTCTTATTCATGACTGAGGGTAAAATGGATTGAGAGATTGACCATCTGTTAGGCACACTTTCTGCAGTAATGTAGGCATTATATCTGACCTTAGCTGCAAAGCACAGCGATCAATTTACAGGTCAATTTTTATTGGCTCACATATGGCCATGCACTGTGGATAGTGAGGAATAAATCAGATCAGAGATCCAAACAATAAAAATTACGTTTCTCTGCAAGGATTGGAGATCAGATCACTGTCCATGACCATAAGAACATTTCAGGAATCTACGCTTATATTCACAGACAGCACATGTCTATTTCACAGTGCTCTTATTCTTCATACTGGATGAGTTACTGAATGAGACTGATTCAAACTGCAGGATGAGGTTCAGTCAGTAAACAAGTGAACAAACGGTCTCACCAGAGCAATAAACCACGAACAGTTAGTAGGCCTAATTATTTTCAGCAGTTAAATTGTGGACAAAATGACCCATGATGACCATCTTTAAAGATGTCACAGATATAAAAAACAAACAAAAAAAAAAAAAAACAGACATTGTACGCAGTACTTTAATTCAAGCTTAAATTCATACTGCTTGTGTTATGAGGTAGAGACCAGCCAACTTAACACCTACTTAACACAATGCATTTGCATTTGCATATGTGTTTAGTGTGTGCTATGGTGATTTTCTTTTTTCTTTTCTTTTTTTTTTTTTTATTGTAACAAAAATATGATGGGCCAAAATAGTTAACATATGCTTCTAAATAGATATATTCCCAGCTAGAAGAGTGCACTCAGTAGAGTGTAGATCTCTGCCAGGCATATCTCTCCCTCTCTGGTGCTCAGATAAAGCGAAAAACCAGCTGAGGACTTAGCGCTCAGTTGCAGTATAAAACACACATAAAGTCATAACTGTGCACAAAAAAATATTAGGCTGATTGGCCCAGTAGTATGCGAGATTAGTTGCGAACAGATACACACACATACGAACAGACACACATGACCAGATGCAGTATCCCCTCCAGGCGGGGATAATGATTACTGCAAGTTGATCCCAGAACTCTAGTAGGATGAAAGTACTCAGAATATGGTTAACAGAATGTGATTGGCTGCTTCACTGAATGACACCGATTCAAACCACCAAACAGCCAAATAAGTTCAATACATCTATGAAAGATTATGCAAAACTGTGGAAGGTTATATTTCCAGTGAAGCAGTGCTAGTCATGAATAGGGTTCTTTATTGATTCATAACATTATTGTGCCACCCTGTGGCTACTGGAAGTCCTTGGTCATTGGGCCTCATTCATGAAGAAAAAAAAAAAAAAACTTTTTTGATACACACGTAAAATTAGATTGTAATGAGTGCCTTGAAACCACTTACATGCATATTGTGTGTTTTAGAATGGGCAGAGTGTATGGTTATCTTTCAGCCATGGATGCATCAGCCTACACAGGTGAATCAGTTCATTACTCTCAGACAGTCCAAATGACGTGAGTTAGTTAAAAGAATTGGTCTTCCCACCACTAGTAGATCCATGTATGCATTTCTCAAAGACCCATTTGTATCAATTCTAACAAATTATATTTTAACTAGTATCAACAGACAATTCTCGGTAGCTGATTCAGACATTTATACCCCACTGTATTTCATTGCTGTTTAATATTTGAACAAATGTCATTAAATCCATCATGAAACAGCTGACTTCTTTTGGCCCGGTTATTTTCTAAATAACTTATCTTTAGAGCAACAGAATCAAGACATCTGTTGATCTGCAAAAATATTTGAAAATACATGAATGAATTTTTTTGAGGCAGCCTGCTTTTGGTCTACTATCACATTTGGTATGCTAGGTTTATTTTGAAATAATTTCCACCCCTTCTTAGCAAATCTGGGTGTAAGTGATAGGTTTTGTTTATAAACATTGCATGTGCTTGATAAGGGGGGAAATACATTTAATATTCATTGCTTATTATTTAAATTATATAAGAGGTCATAGCATGAAATATATGAATATTTTGTATTCCAACTGGCATTTTATTTATTTATTTTGTATTACTTGTCTGCTTGCTCCCCACACTCACTTCCATAGCTAAATTAGGAGAAAGTCCATTAATGTATATATCCTTTTCGACATTTGAGGGAGGGATAGTATTTTATGATCGTATTATTTTTTCCCCTTTGAATCCACACACAAAAATTCACAACATCCCCCTTACAATAAGAGGCACACACTCTCCAGACACACACACACCACACACACTCCCCCTGCACTCTGAAGCAAGAAAGGTAAAATCACAGCAATTTTGGAAACAAAATATAGCATACTTATTTTTTATTTATTTATTTATTTATTTTTACATAAAGATGAAGAATGAACAATATATAACTCTTTTTCTCGCTCACTGGTATGAATCAGTGAGTAAAGGGGATTAAATACTTTTACAAACTAGATTTTTGCGTTATTGGAATTTTAGCCTTTTATATGATTTTCAGCTCTAACAGCAAGCACACATTGCATAAGCTGTAGAGCAAAAATGCAAAATAATAGTGGTCTGAACCAGTTTCATTACACACAAAAAAGTGCAAAAAGTCAAGGAGTGAATACTTTTTTATTGCCATTATAGAGGGTGATTTTATGCTTCTGCCATTTAAGATACAGGTGGTTTAATTCCCCTTCACTGATACTGCTTAATTCGACAGCTGCAGTGATTGTGCTGTGTGTTGCGCTTGTTTCTCTTGGGTGGTGTAATAGCCAGGCTTGTGGCAGTGGTTTGTGGGATTGCTACAAAGGCTGAGCTCTCTTCATCAAGATGGAGCAGCAGTCAGTTGAGATAAAAAAAAATAATAATAATAAATTCACTCACGAGCTACTGAATCTGCAAATTCAGTTTGCATGCCGGGTAACCGTGCTGTTTGAATCCGTTTTGATAAATTCCCTGATGTTGTTAAAGGAAACTCTGTCCTGTATGAGGTGTTCTACCAACCTGTCCGGCTGACATTGTCCAAACATCTCTAAAAAGCTCAGTGAGGCTCCATCTCAATGTAACGAATGACTTTGCTTAACAGCATATGTTGAAGATTGCTAGATCTTAGTCGTTTTGAATCTTCGGGATACATTCAACATATGTGCCATGCAGTTTTAATTCCTGCCTTGAGGACTGGATGGGTACTTTTGGATCAGCTCTAATCAGCTCCGATTTCTCTCAAATATATGTATAGCAATGTTATAATATAAAATTCCTCACACTATTAGGAGCTGCCTCCGACATATCAAATCTTAATGGCTGAACTTCAACTTTTATTTTTTACAACTCAACAATGTCAAATGTGAAAGAGTCTTATTTTAGCCTCCTATAGCTCTAGAAATCCAGGCTCTGCTAACTGTTTCTCAGTGTAAGCTCAAGACTAAAGCTGAGTTAGTTTAGTTTTGACTGTTAAATATCTTCAACCACAGCAGACTGTGGGCTAAAGGTCTATAAAACAACACATTATAGTTCACTAATACTGCATAGCTGATATTCTATTTGAATACTATGGAAGACATTTTCTTTACAATTCAATGGTAGGAATACTTTGCATTGAACTCAATTTTGACTTTAGGATGTGAAATTGAATTTTTGGCCTCTTGACTCCACTCGTATAATTTCATGTCACCAAGATGTCACCAAGTTCCGACATTAGCTCTAGTGTAGCAGCAGTAGGAAGACAGATTCTTTTAAATAACTTGATTCCTTTGGGCTTCTGACAGTTGTGAATTATGTTAAGGCCAGTTCATTTAATTCAATTTTTTAAAAGTGACAGTTCTCGTAGCTCACAGCACCTCAATGTGGCTGTGGGACACTCATGTCATAATTTAGTGTTGAAGATTCTGGAGACATTTTGGCCCTGAAATCTATGAGAGGAGGTGCCCACTTGATAACTCCAATAGCAAATCTGCTCTAACCCATATTTCTTTTCACTGACACCCACATCAAGCTGTGGAAAAGGCACTGACCCTACTTTATTAACAGAGGGGGAGGCACCATGAGATCCTGTGTCTTGATAAATGTCTAAAGGGGAAGGAGAAAGATTCACACAAAACTTTGAAGCTATTTTCTTGTGGCAGGCTTAAAGACAAGTCTGACTTTGATGTTGATGATAATATCTCTAAACTTAATATTCATAAGATAATGAACATCAAAATACAGTGATTAAGGCTCCACAGCACTTTCTGTTAAAGCAAATCAAATGAGGACATACGACAGCGTCTCCCATCTCCTCTAATTCCTCTTATTCGTTGTTTTTCTTTCATGAAAGGTGAGGGAGTAGAGAGAATGACATTTTACTTGGTGCAATAAACGTTCAAAAAATAAACACAATCAGCCATGCGCAAGAGGTGATTTCGAAATGGATTTTTCAGTCTACTGAATTGCATAATTTGTTTATGAAAATCAATATTTACTGATGGAATTCCTAAAGAGATACCAAAATCTTTTACCCGGTATTTGTATTTGTTCTTTTGAGTGCTTTTGTTAAAATCAAACCTCCAACTTATTTCTCATAAACACATGTACGTATGCCCAGGCACTCACATACTGTATGCACACCAGGCATGGTGTACCTGTACTCTGTTTATTTGCTCTGTCACTCACAATCTGCCTAGCCGATATGTCTTCATTCATAGAAATCTGTATTATTACCCATGGATCATGGTATTTCATATGTTTGGCACCCTGCCTCCATCTCTACCGTCAGAGAAAGACAAAGAGATGAAGTCTGTGTAGGTGAAAAGAGGAAAATATGCAGTTTACATATAAGTCAGAGAGAATAAGATGGTGGTTTACATGTCAGAGTGGTCTTACCAAAACCAAAACAGCCTTGAGAAAGGTAATAAAGGTCAAATTACTGGCATGGCTGCTAATCCTAAATGGCATAGAAGACATCATTTTTCATTATAGGCAAAATAAAATAAATAATAATTAGCTGCACTCATAACATGTTACATGCAAAGCATTAAAATCAGAATGAGCACCAGTTTTTGCAACTAAAACGGGTGAACTGTTAAAAACTGCAGAATAGTGGGCTAACCTATGCCATATTAATCCCACAGCTTTAAAGCCGTAAAGTAGTTAAAGACAAAGGGATTTATATCCTACTTTTGCCCTTGAGTGAGTGTCTCTGTGTATGTGTGTGTGTGCCGGCGTGCATGAGTGTGCGTGTGTGTAAGTGAGAGAGAGAGACAGAGAGAGGGAGATAATCTCTTTTGTATTTTTGATCCCTAAATGTGGTGTTTGTCCCCTTATCCCGGCCACTTAGTTTCCGCTTTGGGTAAATGACGCTATGCACTTAGGCTGTGAAAAGCAGGTCAGTGTAACCACGGAGAGAAAACCACATGTGCATCACATGGATAGCCTTGGGATTATTTCTCACAAAATGTCTTAATTCCTCTGTTCACTAATGATCCAGGGAAAATGCCCTCTAATCTCCATTCCATTAATTAAAAAGAGCATGAGCCCACGGAAAACCTCACCATCTGCTGTGGTTTCATTCCAGCAGACAGATTGTGTTTTCAGTTTGAAACCAGGGTATCTGGGGCTTTTTAGAGCAGACGGGTGAAGTGTGCATTGAGCAGAGGTGGATTGGTAAATAGATACAACTACTCCACTTGAGTATTAGTACAATGAGATATAGTGATATAGATACATCTGAACTCTGCCTCCTATGTATGATGTTTATATATATATATATAAACATCATACATAGGAGACATATATATAAATATATATATATATATATAGCAATGGGTCTCAGTTGACACTGTGGGTTTTGGTTGGGGCTTGATGGAGGTTAAACTTATGTAATAGCTTGGGAAAATATTTCGGTATTAAGCTCTTTACACCATTAGCACTGAGCAATGAAAGAGAGAAGCCTCCCCAGGGTGGAAAACCCATCAGCGCAGGCTGCTTTCATTTTCATACAGTTTTTCATGCTGATTTCCTTTTTAATATCATGAATTGATCCAAAAATTAGTCATGCGTTTTTACGTTTTTTTTTTCATAAACCACACTCACAGCCTCTCATCACTTTACAACAAGTCTGTTTGTTTTTGTTTGAATTTTCATGTTGTTGTTGTTGTAGTTGTTGTTGTTGTTGTTATTATTATTATTATTATTATTATTATTATTATTATTATTATTATTGCTATTAGCAGAGTTGATTAGACTTTAATGAAAGAGCGTAGGCATATTGGAGAGTTACTGTTTGAAATTCTATCATTCTAAGTCTCAAGAACTAGAAGTTTATTAAACAATAACTTTTGGCAGTTTTAAGACAAGCATTCTCATATGGCCTATCTCACACACATACACGCATGACCAGACACACATTGTTGTACTTTTTTGTTATTTTCCCGATTATATATGTTCAGGTCATTTGCATTCTTGAACTGAAACAAATTTTTAAAAGGTTTTTGAAAATTCAGCCTGTAAATTTGTTTTGGCCTATAATTAAAACCTGCTACATGGTGCTTTTTGCGCCTATAGCATTATCCAGGCCAGCTATATCTGTTAAATATAACGTTCTTGCAAGAATAGGAATTGAGAGCATTTAGCCTGAGGTCTAAGCCCAGAGGCTGTGACATGAATTTGATCGGGCTAGTAGGCAGTAGGAAAGATTATGGTGCGGTCAAACTGGAATTGGAGCAGATGTCGTTTTACCCCTGTTGGAACAGTAGGGCCAATAACACACACACACACACACACACACACACACACACACACACACACACACACACACACACACACAAGCGGTCCACAACGTTAATCTGAGACAGTATAACCCTTGCACAGCCTTTTCTCTCTCCTCTCTTTTCTCTTAAGCAGAGGCGCTGTTACAATCCCACCTAAGCCTAGCTTTTTTGCCAGGCAATATTTTTCTACTCCTCTCACACAGCTGAGTTCTGCTTGGTTAATCATCTTTTTGTCGGTGCAGGACACAGTCCTTGTTATAGTCCTTGATGTGAACTACTGCACAACATAGCCTACAGATGGACATACGAGGTGCGAAGAAAAGACTGCATGAAAAATGGCATGCAGTCTGCTTTTTTGCTTTAACATATCTCTTGGATGCAGTCTGGGGACAGATCCGCTATTCAATCCCAGAAGAATTGGAGCACGGGGCTTTTGTTGGAAATATAGCAGAGGACCTGGGCTTGGATTTGGAGAAGCTTTCTGCACGCAGATTCAGGATAGTCTCGGGTGCCAAGAAACAGTATCTGGAGGTAAATTTAGAAAATGGGGTTTTATTTGTCAACGAGAGAATTGATCGTGAAGAACTATGTGAGCAGAGTTTGTCCTGTTCCTTTCATTTGCAAGTGGTCATAGAAAACCCTCTGGAACTGTACAGGGTAGAGATGGAGATTTTGGACGTGAATGATAACTCTCCTAGTTTTCCTTGGACCGAGTTTAATCTGGATATATCAGAGTCCGCTGCGCCAGGGTCCCGTTTCCCGTTGGAGAGCGCACAGGATTTGGACGTGGGCTCCAACTCGCTCCGCACGTATTTGTTGAGTGTAAATGAACATTTCGTCTTGGACATCCAGACGCGGAGTGATGGCAGTAAATTTGCGGAACTAGTCCTACAGAACCCACTGGACAGAGAGCAGCAGAGCACGCATCAAATGGTCCTGACGGCAGTGGACGGAGGCGCGCCGGAGAGGTCTGGCACTGCGCAAATCGATATCACAGTTTTGGATGCAAATGACAATGCGCCGGTGTTTGATCAGTCGTTTTACAGAGTGAGACTTGTTGAAAATGCACCAAAAGGCACGGTTGTCATTAAACTTAATGCGTCTGATTTAGATGAGGGTCCCAACGCTGATATCACTTATTCATTCAGCGGACACGCTCCCATCAAAGTGCGCCAGCTGTTCAGCGTCGACTCTCGCACCGGCGAAATCAAAGTCAAAGGAGTGATCGATTACGAGAAGGCAAGAATGCATGAAATTTATGTCCAGGCTAAGGATAAAGGGCCCTCGGCTGTAGCGGTTCACTGTAAAGTCTTGGTGAATGTTTTGGATAAAAATGACAACCTCCCGGAAGTGATTTTGACATCTGTGTCCACACCTGTCCAGGAGGACGCACCCCCGGGTACGGTGATAGCTGTCATCAGCGTAATGGACAGAGACTCTGGTGAGAATGGGAATGTGGACTGTGAGATCCCCCATCACATCCCCTTTCAGCTCCACTCCTCCTTCAAGAACTACTATACATTGGTAACTTGTGATTTTTTGGACAGAGAGACAGTCGCCGAGTATAACATCACGCTTACCGCCCGAGACATGGGCACCCCACCCTTATTCACTCGGAAAACTATTCTAGTCCAAGTGTCCGATGTGAATGATAACGCACCTCACTTCAAACAGCCGTCCTACACGGTGTATTTGACCGAGAATAACGCACCGGGTGCATCAATTTGTTCGGTGACTGCCCTGGATCCAGATTCGGGTCAAAATGCGTATCTCTCCTACTCTATAGTAGAAGGTGATATTCAGGGAATGCCTGTGTCCACATACGTGTCCATAAACTCAGACAACGGCAACCTTTACGCGCTGCGTTCGTTTGACCACGAACAACTAAGAAACTTTCAGATCATAGTTCAAGCGCAAGATGCGGGCTTCCCGCCCCTGAATAGCAACGTTTCCGTGAACATCTTTATTTTGGACCAAAATGATAACGCACCCGTTATCGTGTCACCGGTGCCGCAAAATGGCACGGCTCCCACCGAAGCGGTGCCCAGATCAGTTGACGCTGGTTACCTTGTTACCAAAGTCACAGCGATGGACGCAGATGCAGGCCAGAACTCGCGTCTTTTTTACCAGATGCTCCAGGCAACAGACCCGAGCTTGTTCAGCATCGCTCTGTACACAGGCGAAATCAGGACGATACGCAGATTAGTGGAGAAAGACCCCACCAGGCAAAGACTGGTCATTCTGGTCAAGGACAATGGTCAGCCGCCCCTCTCGGCCACAGTTTCCATCATCCTGTCAGTGGTTGACAGCTTGCCAGATACGCAGCCCGATTTGGGTGACCTGTCACTGAGCCCACATCACAGCTCCAACTTCACCCTCTATTTAATGGTGTCCCTGGGCGCAATCTCATTCACGTTTCTGGTGGCTATTATTGTCCTGATTGCAGTAAGGGGATTGAAGGGCAGACCATCCAGCCGAGAGTACAGCTTCCCCTCCGTCTGTGGGTGCTGCTGCTGTTCACGGTCAGAGACATCCACCGCCACGGAGGTGTTCAAAAAGTCCAACTTAAACATGCAAATGTCCACAGG
This sequence comes from Myripristis murdjan, assembly GCF_902150065.1. NCBI lineage: Eukaryota > Metazoa > Chordata > Actinopteri > Holocentriformes > Holocentridae > Myripristis > Myripristis murdjan. The sequence continues at coordinate 24,781,425 of NC_043993.1, forward strand.
CTCCTCGAACTGCACCGATGCAAACGGCAGCAGCTCCCTCTCTCAGGTGTATTGCTATAAAATGTGTATGACACCAGAATCGTCCAAAAGTGACTTCATGTTCCTCAAGCCCTGCAGTCCGATAATGGCAATACCCCAGAACAATGCCAAGAGCACAGACTACCTGACCTCTGGCTGGAGCGCGCTGGACCGCAACGAGCTGGCCAACAACAGAGCCACAACCCCAAATGAGGTAACTCCAAAATATATTGAAATCTACAAGTAGCAACGAATATTGTCGTGCTGGAACGCATATATAAGAGAAATCATCATTCGAGGTTCCCAGTTGGCCTGATAAATAATGCCACGAATTACCATTTTGATATCAGTAGTAAAACAACATTGATCAATCAAAAATAAATAATTACCACTGGGTTATCAGCCCCTGCGCTGTCAGTATTATCAAACTGAGGTTGATAAACTGTCCCAAAATGAAATCCACCCAATCCTTTTTCATTAAACTTCTATTGCAAGTGACAGAAAAGTTGACTTTTAGATAGCATGACACAAACATTCAACATCAATACTGCATCTTTAGCATTTAAAACATGTGTTATACTGATTTGTAAGGAGTATAAAATCAACTTTGAAAGGGGTATGAACAGTGTCAAATTCTTGCTTTAAATTACGTATTACTTAGAGAGTTAGAAGCTGATAATAAGTAATATGTCACTTGCAATTTTTTTCTAGTCATGAAAAGAGTTTATTACGTTGCCAAAATATATATATATTTTTAAAATAAAAACATAAGAAAACATTATCCATTCCCATGATTTTCCTAATCAAGGGACAGGGACTGGAGTTACTGTGACTTTTGAGTTTATATCTATATAGCCTATATCCTCTTTTGACTTTCCTTAAAAGGATAAGCAGCATGTCAGTTGAAACTGACTTTGACCATACAGTCATGTTGGGCCATGACAACAAATAAGAACATAAAATATATGTATAGACTCTAATGTAAATATAAAATACACAACTGTACATATACAGCAAGGCAACACCACTGTTTGAGCTACAAAATGACCGTATTTTTCAATCTTGCAGCTTAAGCACTCAAACAGGGACTGGACCTGGACAAAGAACCAACAGAACTCAGCCTACAAGAGGTGAATACAGTGCTAAACCAATTACAGTGCACATGCAGAGATGCACATGCACACACCATTAAACGTACATTTTGTCCCTCTGCAGGTATTGTTCGGTAAATATGGAGAGCACTCTTCCACGTCAGCCCAAACACGATCCAGATGGCTTTTCCTGCTCTGTGGCACCACAGTACTGGACCTGGGGAAATCATATGCGTGGTAGGTGGAAATAACAGCCATACTATGAAATCTGGGCCTTCTGTTGTCCACACAGGGAGCCATAATCAGAAATATTAACAGGTGAAGCTCTGATACCGCCAACATCAAAACAAGGGGGTATTTTAATGCACAAACACACAAACAACCCAGTATTATATCACATATTTAACTGAATAATTGCAACAAAAGTTGGGGAATTGCAGAAAAGATGCATTTAGGAGGATGTATTTAAAACATCATACCCAGAAGAATTATATCTTTTATGAGGTCTTTTTAGAAATAAATATATTAATATATATCTCATACTGCATTTTTACAGACTGCAGGATGTCTCTTCAGGAGGGAACAGTTCCTAACTACTCATGGACTCCAAGGTACACACAGCCCACGTCCACTCAGCCACCACCAGACTACCAGCACAATGTGTACATTCCTGGCACCGCATCTGGCTACTGCACTCTGAAGCTGGCACCTAGAGGTGAACTGGATGTGTACAACACCTTCTCCACATTTGGGAAGAAAAGGAGATACCTCTCAACGTATGAACAGACTCTTGACAGAGATGATGGTCTCATCAGCAATGATATCTTTAAGTGATAGACTAAAATTATATGGTGTGAGTGTGGATGATTTGTGTCATTAATTCATTAGTTCTATCAGTAACAGAAAATCTCCCAAGCAGCAGCATTGCTCCTGGAGGCTGGGAGACTAAGCCTCTCCTACTCCCAGTGCAATTGTGCACCACTTCTTGTATCATCTTGAATCCACAGTTATCTTAGTTTATGTATATTATTTTGAACTGAGGTAATTTTTGATTGTCAGCGATCTACAAAGACTGACAGTGTGATATGGTTAAACATGAATTTCAAATCTCAGTTTTTGTAAAAAAAAAAAAAAAAAAAAAAAAGAAAAAAGAAAAGAAAGAAAGAAAGAAAAAAATTTGTAAATTTGTAAATACTGGAATGAAGTATTTTAAGTGTTGGTGGGCTGTTCAAATAATTTTCTAACAAGTCAAGCCTGTAAAGAATATATGTGTTTATAGCCAACACAAATACATGTGTTTTAATATACTCAACAACAGAGAGAATCCCTTGTTAGGGGATAATTATGATTATATCCTGGTTGGACAACCAAGGTGCAAAATTTACATTGGCTACGGGTATATTTGTTATTTCATCACAACTTCTATCATTTAGTCAGGAAGGATGCATTAAATGAGTCACAAAAAAATGATTTTGCTCACATTTCTATTGTATCTTTAAAATCAAGTCTGGAAATGGTGAAGCTCCCATTTTGCTTGCAAGTCTATGAATTTTGGCAGCAGTCCAGCCAAAATACGCATACAGTCAATGAAAAGAGGGAGTAGAGGGAATGTGCAGGAAAGAGGTACAGGCAGATATAAATAAATAGCATAACAAGAGACATGGCAGCTCTTGTCAAGCAAGGTGTGGACATACAGCAGAGCAGATTGATCTCAAACAATCTAAGTGTTTGAATCAGATTTCATAAAAAACACAAGAAAATGATGAGTGTAACCATAGCTGTTAGTGCTTCCTGGTGTATAAACAGGTTTGTGATATAGACATAATCACTCAGTGGTCATATGCATTTCATAATTACTTGGAATGATTAGTGAGTCTAATTTATTTATGTATAGTTGAATTAGATTTTTATTTTTTTGCTGTAATGGCTACATACATAGTCTATGTACAAATATCAATAAAGCTGTTCTTAGCTCTGTATATATATATATATATATATATATATATATATATATATATATATATATATATATGTATTCATCTTTTGACAGAAAACCAAGGTATTTGTACTACTTTGAGTATCTACACAAAGAAGGCATGAATGAAGAAAAAAGCCCTGAAATCAATGCCAGTGGTGATCAATCTCATTTTGCAACACCACTTTCTTTTTAAGTTGTATTTTCTTTAATATCTAAAAATATGAAATGCAGACTTTACCGCATGTACACTGCTTGCTCTATGATATTATTTCTGTAGATCCATGGAGTAAATGCACATTATGCACAAATTACATTTTCTACTGTGTAAGACACTCAGGCAACTAGGTTCATAGCACATGTGTATCAGTAACAGCAGCAAAGGAGACGACCTGAAGCCTGCAGAAAATGTAAAAAGGCTCCCATACGCAGCCTGTACTTGCAATTTAAAACACTTGCAGGCAAAAAGTCTCAGAAACAAAATGTAGTATTTCTTTTAGTAAAATATTTTAATATTGCAAGTACAAAAAGAGTGTCAGAGTCTCTTCACAGACATGCCATTTTGGATATTTTGGATTGTGCCGCTGAAATAGTGATACGGAGAAGATTAACAGTTATGCAATCAGACAAAATTAGTTTTGCTATATTATACAAGTAAGAGAAAATGAATTATTTTGAGTCTTATATAGATAGCAGTAAAATGATCTTTCAAGGTTAAAAGTTGTCAAATGTATTTAGCAGTGGAAACTAATTAATATTTTCAATAAGTGGACTTTTTTTTTTTTTTTTTAAGACATCTCACTTCTAAAATTCCATTTGAATTTAATCTTGATTGCAAACTTAGTCGTACATGTTTTGTTCAACTTCTGAGGAAACCAGCCAGCAATTATATGTGTTTCTACCTAATATATTTTTCATTTCAAATTTGATCATGCAGCGTCTGAAGGCACTGAATAAAGTGAGATAGGTGCGCTATTGGTTAGCTGGATTCAAGATTCCCTCTGTCCAAAGTGGGGCAAGGCTGGCAGAGCCAACACATGCCTCCACCCTGTGGGCTGTGGTTATGCATCTGCTTATTTGGATACACGCAATGCTTGCCCAAGCTTTGCATGATGCCACTGAAAGCTGTCCTTACCAGCTAAATCATATTGTGTCCAGATGCTGACTTTGAAAACTGGCCCTGGAGATGTGAGTGATGTATGACATGGTGGCTTCATGGTTAGCACTGTTGCCTCAAACTAGAACCTAGAGATAGAGCTGCAGCCTTGGTGTCCTCTTTTTCGAGTCTGTGTGGGTTTCCTTGTGATGATTTGACAAATCTGTTTGCTGTTTTTCTCTGCCTTATGCCTAACGGATGGTAGGAGAGGTTCTGCAACCCTAAAACTATTAACTCGGTACATAAAGTCAATCAGTGAGGTCTGTGGTGATGCTTGTTAGGCTGTAGGGGCATAGGAACACAGTCATGAGCGCATTTTAGGGACACCAAAATGTAGATGACACTGGACATGTTGGCCATATCTTCTCCACAGAATCCAGAAGCTGCAGGCACCAACTAAGCCTAAGGCATGATCCTCACTTCTTGGTACAAAAAGCCCAACTTTGAAGGCACAGCTACATCTGCAGGTTTCTGCCAGTGTCAAGTCAGTAGTCTCAAAAAGCCCCAGGCCATTCTCCAGAATGTGCAGCAACCAAATGCATATGTGAGGCCCATGGAATAAGTGGTGGCTTGCTGTTTTCATTCTAGTTTAGTTTAATGTCATGGATCAAAGTGTCATTTACATTTTCATGTTTTTTTCCTGACATTCTGGAGAGTGAACCTATGGTTAAAACAGCTACTGTGATGATAATCTCAATGACCCATTTCTTTTCACTGCAGCAAACTCAGCTAGGCCCAAAGGATCATCTTGAGCTTGGGTAGAACTGCCTCAGTGGAAGTTTAAAAAGCTGAGAGCTGAGGGCCAATCCCAAACTTATCTTGAAATGTATCAAGATTGACTCAAATGGATAAGCACCTGAGGAAAAAAAAAAAAAAACCTGAACCCATAAGCTACCCCTGGCGTTTAGAGGCTTTTTGGCCACCCACAACCTGAAAGAAAAGTCCAGATATTGTACCACTATATCCTGCCAAGTATTAGCAGGCAGGCCAGCCAAGATAGAGTATATCTCATGTTTAATCATTACTGGTGTCAAGGGAACCAAGGCTATATAGCCAGTCACAGTAATATACCCCATATTCTATAAAAGACACATACGGCACATACTTTATGTTTAAAATGTGTGCCATGTGAACTCTGTGATGACCCCAATAAAAAAAAAAAAAAAAAAAAAAAAAGTCTTTCTCTGCTTTGTCTCATGAACAGGCCTTAGCTTTCACAACCCACCTTTGGTTGTTGAGAGAAGTCGCCCCCCCCTCCCCACCCCGTCACCCCCACCCCCACCTTTGCTTTGTCTCATGAACAGGCCTTAGCTTTCACAACCCAACTTTGGTTGTTGAGAGAAGTCCCCCCCACCACCCCCACCCCCCCACCACACACACACACACACACCCACCCCTCTTTCCTCCACAAGAGGGTGCCTTTCCCTCACAGATGCCTGTACTAGAGACAGACCAATAGCCCCCAGGATGTGTCAATTCTTGTCATTGCCCATGCAGAACATGAAAAGAAATACAGGTTGCAATCCACTACATTTCTGAATATTTTGTTAACATAATCTGCACCATAGCATCAAAATTATTATTATTTATACTACTCAAGATGATTCGGTCCAAATTCATAATTCCCTTTTTGTGCTCTTTTGTTTTTAAGTTTTAAACTAATATATGAATGTAAAAAAAAAAAGTCCATACCAAAATATTAAATTTGTATTCCTTAACAGGCTGAAACTGAAACATACACTCATGTAGGCATCAGACAAATTTTCCATGCTCTCTTTAATCCAGAGCCTTGACCTCTCTTAACTCTCTCTTCTCTGCACCTTTATAAAAACAAAAGGCAGAGGGTAATAGTGGTGGGATTACAAAAAAAAAAGGTGAGGACATGAGATACACAGAGTTTATATATTGCAGGACCACCATTTGCCTTTGACAGCAATTTATACTTAAATTACTGTCATACCAGTCCTGAACTAGGCCTATGTGTAGTGGGATGTTGGACCAAGAAATAAAGCCTCCACTTCTTTTAGGGTTGAGCAGGTTGAAAATTTACTTCCCCCAAAACGGTCTACTATGTTCAGATCTTGGTTATTGGAAGCTACAGTGTTTGATTTCATCCTGGTGTTCATGAACTCTTGAATATGTTATACAGGGGCACTACCATCTCAGAATATTGGTGCCTCACATAAGAAAAGATCGGAGACAAATTGTTAACTCTTCAGTGATGGCCTCGCAAGATATATCACTATGTCTGTTTCTCGGAGAGTATTTTTGTAATCTGTTTTCCCTTCTGGTCTAATTTAGTGTTTTACTAGTGGTAACTTAAGCTCCTAGTTTTCTTTTGGTTCTGTTTATCTAGTCTTGAGCTCATATTTTCAATATGTTTTACCACTGATGATAAGGTTTTTTTTTTCCATTAGTCTGGTTATTTTCATCAGTAAAGCGGCTGAACTTATCCTTGTCTTCTCTCCATATCTGCAGTTGGGTCCACAAACACAACACCTTGCAACAACTTGTGAATCTTTGCAGGTGTAGTTTGTCCTGAGTATGGGTTTGACACTGTTATCTTTGCTATAGCATGATATAATATTGCAAATTGTTTGACTGTGTCAATTTAGACTCTGACTTGTGCTGTTAAAAAATGAACACTTTAAAAGCTATGATTGCCATAGCTCCAATAGATTTCCATTCAACTTAATATGACTTATGCAGCTGCTTTTGCATTTGCAAATTCACTAAACCTTTTCATTTAATGTTTCCATTGATTTGTCCGCCTCTGTAGTTCTTAATGAATAATGCCCAGGTGTTTTTACTGCAAAAAGAACAGATCGGAATGTAACAGAACAGAACCAAACCTTAGGAAAAACAGATACAGCAAAGCGCCACCTAGAGCCTTTATCTATACTTATTTTTCCTCTTTGCTGGACCAGACCATTACCCAAGTTACAGGTGAAATCAAGAGATACAAGGTCAGTGATTAGGGCTTCCTCAAGCGTCAGTCTGGTTCAAAGGCTGTCTGGTATCAATGAATCTCAATGAGAATTGGGGCATCAGCCCTCTGTTGCTGGTGAGCTTCTGACAAGAACTCAGTTAAAAACACCCATCTTAAAACACTTTAACTCTATGGGGGGAAAACAAGCTATTGCACCTTGCATTTCTGGGACCATTATGTTGTAAAATGGTGTAGTGGGGTAAGTGGTGTTCTCATTCCTGTGGCTAATGAGCTAAACATAATCAAAAAGTACTTTCTAAAATCTAACGTCTAAAGTCTAAAATCTAAAGTCAGTCCTTCAGAATCAAAGAACAAAAGCTTCTTGATAGACTCAACGTTTTGCCCGGATGTTTGGCAGTCATGCCGGAAGAAATCCAACATTGTAGAAAAAAGCACAGATTTCTCCACTAAAAGTAGCAGGCACAAGCTATGTTTTGAGCAAGGGGTATGAAACTCACTTTTTGGTCTTGCTATTGATCTTACTATTGCTCTTGCTGTCTCCACCTACCTCTAAAACCCTGCTAAACACAAATCTAATCTCCTTCTCTGGGAATTATTGAAAGTTATTTTGAGAAAATGCAGGGCACTACTAACCGAAGCAGAAGAAAGGCAGGTTGAGGGGAAGGGGATACGAAAAAGGAAAATTTCAACACTTCATCACAAAATATCTCATGGATTAAACACTAGGGAATCAGAGACCATGATGTGGTGTGTATCATATGGCTGCAACTGCATGTAATACTCCCTGTCAGCACTTGAGGGAGCCAGTGGTGGGGGAATTTTGAGGACCTCATTCACTTCATCATCCCTAATAGTTTAATGTCAGATCATTCGGTGCACAGGTAGCTGGTCATGTAAGCAAACAAATGAAAATATCTGATAGCAGCAAGCACATATACTGGCAGGCACCAGACATGACACACTGGTCAGGAAGTGTAAAAATCAAACTGTAGAATATAATACAGCATGCTGTCAACTGCATTGATAAAATTCAGGTGCAAACATAGCTGACCTCTCATATCTCCATATTCTGCAGGGGAATCAAATAACTTCAGTTATAGCCTATAGTGTGTGCAGTCACTTATAATGCAGCATTTGCTTGTCTAGAGGTCACATTTTTCTGACTGTTGTCTGTTGTAATTTCAGCCAAAGTATGTCATATGGTCAGCAGTTTTAGATGTTAACATTATATTTCTTCAGTCCTCTGACTGAGAACATCACAGATGTAACCCTTTGCATCATCTATTCATTTCACCAAATATACAGCTGTCTGCAGCTATTGCACATGAATGTTGGGGGTTTACAGAGATAAAAGAATCGAATTAGGTTAATGCTTTATTATATCATATTTTTGCAGTTTAGGGGATGCTTCTCAGCTGAGATACTTAGTTACAATAATATCTCTTTCCGACTGCTTGCTTGTGTCTATAGACCTCCTGTAATTTGGCCATCTCTAGGAGGCTCCGTAGCTCTCTGTGCTTTTGTTACATTATAAACAATGATTACTTTTCAGCAAAGTGGGGGCAGACTCTGCTTTGCCTAGTGATGTTGAAAGTGATGCATATCCACATCAATCTTCAATATGACTGTGAAACAAGTAATCAATCATGTTTATTAACTTTGCAGCCCCATTCATGTTCAGCTCTACTTGTTACACTCTGCAAATACTGGATCACATTACCAAAACAGTCACCAACATAAGCCTGACATGTGTACAACTGACAGTCACAGTGTGACTTTAATTCCAATCAAGATTTTTTATAAATCACACTACTGTTGAAAAGGAAGGGTATGCAAACTTTTAATCAATATAAAAATGTGGTTTGTACTAGTATTATGGTTAGAAGTGATGTGTGGGTTAGCTGAGAGTTTACCCAAATCCACCTGTATTAGCAATCACCTGACAGCAACTACATGGTATGGTGATAGTTTTAATAAAACTCAAACCCACATCTGCATGAACCCACTCGCCTAATGTTGCATAATGCTGGGAAAGATTAAGCATGGGGAAAATGAACTAATTTAGCAAAGAATATTCTTCTGAATGATTATATTGTTATTATTGTGATCTTTTTAGCCCACAATTCACCTGAAATGATTCATGACTTTGTTTTGCTGACACATAACCACACAGCATTAAAAAAAAAAAAAAAAAAGAAGAAGAAGCAGCACATCAAAAATAAGAAAAGAAAGACTTCACCTCTTTTACATCCATTTATTTAGAACCCAAAACGCTGACGTGTTTTGGCATTACACTTTCATCAGAGGATACTGAAACATGTCAGCATTTTTGCACCCCAAATAAATTGTTGCAAAAGGGATGAAGTCTCTCTTTTTCTTATTTCTGATGTGCTGTTTTATCCTTTTTTTTAACATTGAAATTTCTGAGTTCAGCACTCAGCTATATTGTAGCCCCTGGTGGGAAGGCAAACCTGTAACCATGCCGTAACCACTCGACTCTGCAGTTTACTCAGAGCATCTGTGGGTCATGGGTCAATCACTGATGAATTAGTCAAGAAACAAGAACTGGCTTGTCTTGCATGCACCATTGAGCTTTCTTAGTCAGCAGTGAGACTGGTCAGTCTCTCCGTAAAAATAATGAAACAAATTCTTTCCTTTTACTTAATGTGTCCTGTCCAAACTGAGTTGCAGTCTTTAAACACAATTTTAGGCATCTATATCTCCTCTATTTAATAGGTTTAGCACACTACTTTTGGCAACAAATGGGTCATATTTTTAAACTAAGAATAAATATTAAATGGAAAAAAAATAAATGCTGACTAAAGTGATCCTGTTATGCAATCTCCACTTTCACAATCTGCCAACTATATTTCACGTTAGCTGACTCTCTTACAGTAAGCTCCATTATGACTTAACATGAGTGCATCAGCAGAATAAGCTTAAATTCCTAGATCACCAATATTACTGAGAACTGTTGGCCCAGAGTTCCCTGATAATATAAAAATAAATAAATACACAAAATACAGACATTTCACCTGTTTATTTGGCTCACATCATACTAGAATATTGTTGATGTTTCGGCACAGAGCCTTCATCAGAGCATTTTTGATAATAATTCTGACAATAAGAATAATTCTGATAACATTCCTATAATACAGTGATCATGTAAGGATGATAATTTAAAACTATACAGATACCCTTTAGACACTCTGGTGCACCTTTAAGGAGGCCACCCGATCACCAAAACCCTGCCTACGCCCCTGCACGGCATCACTGTTTGAGAGCACCTAGTAGTACATGGCCTACCGCTGCAGCTACAACGCGTGGAGTGAAGAATGACAACGCCGCTCCTCCACATCAAAACTACCTCACTGTAAGGACGGGTCTGCCTGACCTCTGACCAATATTCATCAATCAGTTTTTGAAGGTAAAAACAAAAAAACAAGACAACGATGGCGTTTATCATCGCATCTGCACGGCCACGATGGATTGTGTCTCTCTTTGCATTCGCTGCACTGTGGGGATTTACGCTTTCCATCACTCGGTACTCTATACCAGAGGAAATGGAAGAGGGCTCCTTTGTCGCCAATTTGGCAACCGATTTGGGTCTCGACGTTCGCAGTCTGGTCCAACGTGAAGCAAAACTCGATGTCATCCACAGTAAAAATTACCTCGACATCAACAAAGATACAGGTGAGCTGGTCATTCGTGAGAAGATAGACCGGGAAAACATATGCATGAGCAAAACGGCGTCTTGCTTTTTAAAAATGGATGTCATCCTTGAAAACCCCATTCGCATTTTTAATATTGAGCTCGAGATTATGGACATCAATGATAACGCGCCCGTGTTTCGCAGAAAGACAATGCACTTGGATATTTCCGAGGCAACCACTCCCGGCGAGAGATTTTCATTGACAAACGCCGTGGATGCAGATGTGGGAGCGAATTCAATCAAGACCTACTATCTCAGCGAGAGCAAGTACTTCAACATTGATATACAAACTGGGAGCGATGGCTCAAAATATGTCGATTTAGTTCTTAGTGGTAATTTGGACCGGGAGGAGCATGCAATTCACAATTTGATTTTAACCGCGGTGGATGGTGGGGTCCCTGCCCGCTCCGGCACCGCCAGCATCATCATCAATGTCCTGGATATCAACGACAACGCCCCCCTATTCACTCAGCCGGTATTTAGTGTGAGTGTGCCAGAGAACTCACCAGTCGGGACCGTGGTCATGACTTTGAACGCAACAGACTTGGATGAGGGCACAAACTCTGAGTTAATGTATTCCTATACCCTGTACACCTCTGAGAAAACACAAGAACTCTTCACACTTGATCCAAACACGGGGGAGATCAAGGTGAAGGGGGTGATTGATTATGAGGAGAGTCAAAGTTTTGAGATGCACATACAGGCCCAGGACAAAGGGGCGAGCCCGCTGTCAGGACACTGCAAAGTTATCGCATCTGTCACAGACCTGAATGACAACTACCCCGAGGTGACCATCAAGTCTCTGAAAAGTGCAGTGAGAGAGGACGTCCCGGTAGGAACCCTAATAGCAGTCGTAAGTGTCAGCGACCAGGATTCGGGAGTCAACGGCGAAGTTGACCTCACTTTGAGTCAGCAGGCATCCTTACCGTTTTTTCTGAATAAATCCTCAGAGGATTACTTTGAGCTGATTGTCTCAAAGCCACTGGACAGAGAAATAAAAAGCAAATTTGACTTCACTTTTCGAGTCAGAGACAGAGGGTCACCCTCTTTATCTGACAACGAGACCATCACTGTGGAGATTTTGGATGTCAATGACAATGCGCCCACATTCCCACAGTCATTCTACGCCATCCATGTTGTGGAGAACAATGCACCTGGGGCGTTATTGACATCTCTTAGTGCGTTTGACCCAGATGTCAACGAGAACCAGTATTTGGTTTATTTCATAATGGAGAAGGAGATTTTGAACACGTCTATGTCAATGCTGTTCTCTATCAATCCAGAGAATGGTAACCTGTATGCACTGAAAACCTTTGACTATGAGAGAGAGAGGGATTTCCTGTTCCACATTGAGGCAAGAGACTCTGGTGTTCCCCCTCTCAGCAGCAACGTGACAGTTAATATCATCATTCTTGACCAAAATGATAACACGCCTCTCATAGTATCACCCTGGCGTGCGCAAGGCTCTGTTATTGAAGAGGTTATCCCGAGGTCCACAGATAAGGGGCACTTAGTGGCCAAAGTGATTGCCATTGACGCCGACTCTGAGCAGAACTCCAGGGTTACATATCAGTTGCTGCAGGTTAGCGATGCAACACTGTTCAGCCTAGATCAGTATAACGGTGAAATCCGAACAACAAGGATGTTTAGCTACAGAGATCCACGGCAGCAGAGACTAGTAATAGTTGCCAAAGACAATGGTCAACCTGCACTTTCTGCCACAGTCACCATCAAGATATCAACGGTAGAGCACGTCATGTCATTTTCAGAGACCACAGAGGTGCCCATAGAGTATGACGTCTTCACAGACTTAAACCTGTATCTAGTTATTGGTTTAGGGGCTGTGTCCTTCCTGTTGCTGATTACCATCTTGGTGATTATAGTGCTGAAGTGTCAAAAACCAAAGCCAAAGGCAATCAAGATCCCCCCAGCCAACAGGAACAGTGTGATTAGCAGGAACAGTGTGATCAGCCAGAGAAGCTCCACCATTGCAGATTCCACCCTCATCTCCAGTGACGCCTACTGGTACAGTTTGTTCCTAGCAGAGACCAGGAAAGGCAAGGTGGTCGTCAGACAGCCCATAGTGCCCAAAGGAGCTGGGTACTTTGTGTCCAGTATACCCAGGAGCATAGGGCCAAGTGAGACCAGTGACTCCAGAGCATCCACACTACAGGTATGTATGCTGCTGTGATGTGGACTCAGTTTGACAGTGACTTAGGTGGTCTCAGAAACGGTGGTAGAGCAACAGACACAATAAATTATTATAAGTTAAAAATGTTGAACACACATGTTGCTGGTGTTTACAGATACCACAAAGTGAACCAAAACTCAAACAGTAGAGATGTAAATGATGTGTTCATGGACTCAGTATGAAAAGGTTTTCCTACTTCATGAGTTTTGCCACAGCAGGCCCACCATGTGTTAACTGTATTTATAGTTGAGGCATATTGATAATAATACTGGTAATTGTTTTAAATGGTAAAGAAGTGCATCTACTATATGTGTCTCTCACCTTACCCAATAGTAGTGATGAATAAAGTCTTGTTTTAGTTTACAGCTATTGCTAATTTTCAGCTCATGTCCCTAATTGGGCTTTTGCATGTGTAATTATAGTGTAGCGTAATTGAGGTATACAGATTTCATTATCATAAAACCACAGTACACTACAGATACTAACGTACAATGAAAATGCTCATAACAAAATACATTGATTGTGTTTTTTTTTTTTTTTTTTTAATAAAGCTTTTAAACTTAAAACTTTTAAAAATTTATATTAGGTTTATGTAACATGAAAAGATTAAAGTTAATTGTCTTCATAAGCACATCAGTTTTTCAAAGCATTTTCAATGCATTCACCCCTTTTATTAATTAATCTGGTATAGTACATAAATATGGCAGGGGCAGTCACAGCAATTCAGAAAGTCTTAGGCATCAAACTATAGCAGCATGAATGTTCACTGCATTTTATTTTAGTGTTTTTATGTTTCTTTCATTTTTGTATGACTCATTACTTCTCATTGAACTCAGTGGGGAAAAGTGGGAGTAATAAGTGGGAAAGGGATTAATGTCTCAGTTGAAGGTCTTCAGCAGGTACATGATTATTTAAGGCTGCATTGATTTGAAATGCATTTAGGTTGCAGCATTAACGATAAAATCAAAGCTAGCATGTTTATTTTATTGTATTTTGTTTGGTGTATGAGTTATTAAGCTTTTAAGTGTGGTATTGTCCAACAACTGATGCCACTCAGAATGAACTAAACCCCTGTATGTATGACAAGAAAGCCTCACTGAAGAATGATATTGTATAGTCTCTACTACGATGGTTTGTATACTTCCTTAACTAATCGGATGTATAGGCTTTGAAATCCTTTGAGGTGCAGTGTAAGTGTAGGTCACAGATATTGCCAAACACACAACTGGGCCATAGCTAATTTTGGGGACTTTCATGGAGCCAAAGATGCAAGTGACCCTACAGAGAGAGGAGGTATTCCTGTGGTAAATTACATGCATAATGCAGGGGATGTCCAGAATTTCCAGCAGTGCCCTTGCTCATAATGTATTGATTTTGTAAGACATTACTGAAATTGATACAGTTGACATTGAAGTTAGGGTCGTTTGCATATGCATACCAAAATGCTGATTGCCGAAAATTGAAACAAAATGATGATACATCAAAATGGATATGAGATAGCGTGTGACAGTGAGTGTGTGTGTGTGTGTGTGTGTGTGTGTGTGTGTGTGTGTGTGTGTGTGTGAGAGAGAGAGATGTGCATGTGTGTGTTTGCGCATGGCCATGCAAAGTAAGTGTGAGTTTGTGTTTCTCATGTTCACATACACCACTGAACCTGTCTCTTTTTTCTGTTCTGAAGTACTCAAAATGAAAGGAAGTCCATTCTACAACTGGAGGTATGCTGGCTGCTAACTACATGTCGTAGGGCCACTGTAACTGTGTAGAATTTGACAGTTTCTCTGAATTTGGTACAAAGTTCTGGTTGGGCTCAAACAACTGTCACAGCTCACAACACAAACCCAGTGAAAACCTATGCTCACCACATTTACCTGACTGGACAGAGCAGAACAGAATGCACTTTGTCAGATTTCTATCCATTCCTGGTCTCACTCTCCTATTCTTCACAAACTGCGCACTCTCCTTTCCATTCCCCTTTCAGTGCAGTGCTCCTGGGAGAACTGAATTTTAAATTGGCCAATCTCCGAGGTGAGAAACCAATCAACTTACTGAGAGCTGAGATTAGGACCAAATTGGCTTCCGGTCAGATTTGTGTTGTGCACATCTGGCTTGCTTGGCAGAGATTCAGGGCAAAGTGATGGCACAGATAAAATAGGGGATTAAGGAACGCACTGTCCTAAATACTGTAAATTCTCAGTCGGTATTATACCTGAGAGCGATGACTATATCAAGTGCCTCCCCTGTCACCCATAGATCCCCTCCACAGAAAGATATTACTTTATGCAGTTGTTTCCATAATATGGAGCCTACTTTCCCCCCTCTGCCGCAAACACACATTGTGGACATTAATAGCATTTCAGTAGTTGTGACATTAGCCCACATATCCCACATTGTGATGCCTGCTTGTGCATGCCTTGATTACACTGTCTGCTTCTCTATTTTACTCAGTGGTTTGGTTTCATTTTAAATTTTAAATTTTGAACGGACATAACCTGGAAGAAATTATAGACTTCAACATCAGTAGCTGCAGAGAGATATCAAGACATTTATCTATACCCAGAATCTTTATGTCCCTAAAATCCACTGATATTTGATTCATGGTGGCAATAAACAGCCAGGATCCAATGTTGCATGAGTGACGACTTTCTATGACATCACTGTCATGGAGACTTTCTATATGTGCTAATTCTATGTTTGGTCTCTTGGCAGGAGTCCAGCAGAGACCGACCATGATATAATCATCTCTTCGTGGGAGTCTCTGGCTGGAATTCTCTGCTTTAACTCGAAAAGAAGAAGTAAAACAACTGTCCTCTCTCAGTCCCTGGGCTTTAACACCTCTCTGTGGTTGGGGAATGGGGGTGGGTAGTTCCTCCAATCCTCCACACAGACATCAACCACCGACCACCTCAGCTTGCTACCTTCCTTCGTTTACTCCATCAAGCATGAATCTGCATGACTCTAGAGTATGTTCATAATATCTGAACATAAATTGAAAATCAAGCATTATCCCAGGATATCAGGACGATACTAGCGTGGCCTCATGTAAATTCTCCTCTTAACTTCATAACAAGAAGGAAATCACCCATCTCCTCATGGACCAGTTCACATTCTCCCTGATTAAAAGGAAAAGCTCACCTTTTCTCCAGGTGTTCCTCATGTCTGTGCTGTAGTTCTAGTAATCATCAGTAGCTCACCATGTGAGTGGTCATGACACTTGTTTTGTTTTTAAGGTCCCCCTCCAGCCATCTAAAAAATTGCTACCTTAGAATTAAATATCACTCTAAATCTTGTGGTCATAAAAAATGTGCAGACTTATTAATATGTAAATAGTCCCACCCATCCTGCTGCCGACTGGCACATTAGCTCATAACCAGAGCTCTGTTCCCAGAACACGGAAGTATCATCCACAACAGTCATTTAAATCATGCCATATTTGAAAATGCAACGATGGAAAAAAAAGGTTTTCAGCAAATTTCTTAGTTACACTAATATTGTTTATGTAAAGAAGCCATTTCAAGTTGATCTGGTTGGTCTTTGAAAATGAAACACTTGTGCAGGTCAGCTTTGCGTACACAGAACCAGGAATTCCCATCCTGCAACACTCTTGAAAATAGAGCCATATTTCATAATCTAATCTAATATTGTTCATATGAAACAGCCATTTTGAGTTGGTCTTATTGTATTTTGGAAAATAAAAGACTGGTATGGGGAAGCTCTGAATACACTGACGGCGGTCGGTGAGCTGGTGCTAAATGTGGAAAGCAGCAACTCGTCAGTTGATGGGATTGGCAGGCGGATTTGTGACGTACCAAATCTAGCTGGCCACGGTACATCTGACGTCAGATGTACCGCGTTAGGGGATCTCAGATGTTAGGGGAGTGTACACACACCTCCACCTTCAGTAGAGGACTGTGGAAACACCTCTCTAGTGACAAACTTTGCACAGATACAAATCAGGATAGTCAAGGTCAGACATTTTAGGGGATGTCAGAACATAAGAACATAAGAAAACATACAAAAAACACATTTTTGAGTGGAGGGGGACTTTAAATAAAAGGCCTAAACAGGCCTAATCTCTGCAAATACCTATGAATCAGGGTAAACACAATTCTTCCACATTTTTGTTTTCAAAAATGAAACTGTGGCTGGGTTAGTTAATCCTATGGGCATTTCACTTTATTAATTTTTTGGGTTGTAAAAATACTTCCTGTGTTTAGTATGAGCCATACCATTTAGAGTGGCTTGTACAAACTGTTACTAGTAACTTACATATGAATATGGTTAGTGATTTAGTTTTAGATTACTCCTAATATGAGTTCCAAATGTTTGTTGTACATGTATTATTTAAAAATAGTAATGGATGTTTGAAATTTCAGTTTAGAAATTGCCAATAATTAAGTGCAGGTCTTTTCAATAGAAAGCTGCAAAATGTGTGGCAAAAACAGAGGAGTGACACCATTTTTCTTTTGTTTGAGTTTACTGTAGGCAGCTCTAAGAAACAAAAATAAGAAGTTAAAAGGCTTTGCAGCTATTCTTCCTGTAAACAGTGAGGTATTTTTGACATTTTCACAAAGTTCAGAAAGGTGTGCAGTTAATGCCTATTGGTGCTGTAAAAGACTTAACATAAACAGTAGCTTCCTGTTTGGCTGCGTTAAGCCTCAGCTAATGTTGCAATATCTGTTTTTCAAATATGTAACTTTGAAATATTCATACTTATAATTTGATGATGTAATGTATAATGTAACCACAACCACCAAAAAACAAAACAAAACAAAACAAAATGAAAAAAAAAAACAAAAACAAAAAAACTGTAGCCTTATTTTGCACTGAAAAATAACTCTGCGGTGGCCACAGATAATTTATTGTTGTAATTTCATAATGAAATCCAGGGATCACAGCAATAGATATTCTAGATGATTTGCCAGTGATGCCAGCAGACTGTATTTGAATTATAGAAATTTCTATTTGTCATGTTCATAATGAAATGTTGAATGGGAAAAAAGTTGAATAAACAAATAAATAAAAATGTGGTCTGTAAGGCACAATTTGAACTTGAATTCAAGTGGAGTCTCCCAATTCAAATACAATTTTCTTCAAGACTCAGCTTTCTGAAACACACTTCAGAGCTCAAGAAACTTTTCCCCCCTTAATATCAACTGGAAGGCAACCTCCTCTTCCACAGCCGCCATCAATGGACTAATACTCTTAGTCGATCAATTCACTGACTGAGATTTGTGCCTCACAAATTTTTGAATTCTGTTTGCCAGATCCTTTTTTTTTTTTTTTTTTTTTTTTTTTTTTTAAATAAGTGATTCAACTTGAGCATGACAAATTCAAATTTCTTGAATTCAAACACAGGCTCTCCTGGGACTAAACTCATTCCATAAACATGCAGAAAAGTATAAGGCACAAGGTCAAATATTAGTCCACATGTTTCTTCCGTAAAAAAGCAAAAAAGATGTGATTATGCCAATTCCCTGGACCTTGTTGTCCACCATAAAGTTGTCAAGTATTCAGAAGCCTGAGCTTTCTAAACTTGATTCCCACTGCCCTTCCCCATGTTTCTGTCACCATTTACTCCAACAAAGACAAATGGTATTAAGCGGAAAAGCAAATCAGATAATTCTATTAAAATTTCAATGTGAGTTTTAAAACCTTTATTTTCAGCGCTAAATAATGTGTTTATTTAAAAGAAGAAGACTGTTTAAATATCGAAATGTATTTATCTTTGCCATGGTGCATTGGAATATAAGGTCCAGGCCAGATGTTTTATGAATATTCATGTTTTTTATATAGATTTTATGTAACAATTCTTAACGCTGCTTTTGTGAGCTTCTTCAAGAGCAATTTCTGTTGCATATTTGTAGTTCAGTGCATCTAATGTGGGTTTGATAGTGTACAGAGACTTAAATTGAAACGAAAGTTTGGAAGTACTTTTGTTTTTTTGTTTTTTTTATTTCTCAGAAACAAGGAGCTTTTCCAGTCTGCAGAGTGTGAAACAGTAAAATCCAATTGGGGAGGAAGTAAGCACATCAAAGAGTGAGAAGAACATCACGCTAATGAGAGTTGCAGTGTCTGAATTTAGTCTTTCACTCAGACACATTAAAAAAATAAGATACAAAATGTGCTTCTAAAACAATAGATTGCTTTCTCTTTGTATTAATATAAACAGAAGCCACTTTTGATTCTGCACGCCGTGATGCATTGCAGATGAAGCGTATTTCTCAGTGTATCAAGCTATATTCTGACTCAGTGAAACATGACCTCCTCTTCCCTCCCTCTTTCACTGTCGAGCCTGGTGTTGACGTTAAACCAAGCTGCCCAGACGCACACACAGCTGGCCGTCTGTCTGTTAGACTAAAAATGTCACTGAATGTGGGATCTCTCTCTGCAGAGTCGTGCGTGCAGTGCATGAACTCCGGTTGATCCCAAAAAGTCATTAAAAAAACAAAACAAAACAAAAAAAAAGCTAAACTGCAAATCTGATGAGCTCCTTGTGTGCCTTCTGCAGTGTAAGAGGGTATGTGGCTTGTTATGAATGAAACAGTGGTGCTTGGTGGAGTCGCAGTCTTTGCAATGGTAAGAAACCAGTTGGAATAACTGCAATCCCAGGCTGGCTGACCCGAGACCTTGAGCACTACTTTCTCAGAGCAGATGTTCTACTTGGAACCAGTAGATGGGTGTAAATTTGGCTCTGAAACAACCGCTTTATACTTTGTGTTTTTTTATACTGTATACTTTTTGATATCTTCTGTATTCACTGTGACTGAATGGCACAGGAGGGTGTTTGTGCTGCTTGCTTGGTATAGTGCAAATGTGTTCTTTCTTATTTGTGTACATTTTTCCCTGCTTATTTGCCAGACAGACCGTACATGTGTCCAGAGTTGCAGAAAAAGCAATGCAATTCTGTATGACTCAGTATGTACCATGGTGGATTCAAGACAGTATCGGAAAGAATGGCCTTGCTATTATTTTTCAAGCCTAGTCAGATTATAGTCCATAGTCAGATTTTGGTGTTGCTTATTTGGCTTAAATGTTCTGCCTGATCATGCTAATTTGAATAAAGCTTTTTAATCTGTCTTCCTGTTGTATCTGTGTTTAAAGATGAAATTGAAGTCATAAAAAGTTGATTTTTTTAAGCTGTCACACATGCTATATTTCTCTCTCTTTCTCTCTCTCTGTCTCCGTCTCCCCCTCATGCACACATTTTGACCCAGATTCTCTCTGTGGCCCTCCATACTAATTCTTGGAAATTGAAAACTAAATAAAGGAGATGTGCCTGCAGTTCAAATCACAGAAGCAGAGTGGACACAAATAATAGCTTTGTTAGGATTATTCTCATGCCTAAAAGCCTACAGCCAAATTGCACAGTCTGCTCTCCTCAGTGTCCGGACACGGCTTTCAGCCTGCAGTCCTACAGGACACTGATGGACAACGGCTCCCTGAAACAACCTACCATCCTGTCACAGCGAATTAGGCAAATTTGCTCCTCTGCTCTCTGCTTTGATTTTGTTAAATATGGTTAACTGTTAGTGACTGTTGCTAGAAATGCAAATGTATTTGCACGTAGGCAGCGTGTGATTCAAAAAAAAAAGGAGTCAAAAGACTGTTGAGAGATAAAAAGGGCACAGTATCTATCCAGAATGTCAATTCAACATCCACCGGCCTTACTACATAATTAGGAGGTGACATTTTACACCTTCCATTTTGATATGATTATCACTTCCCACAGCATTTGATGATAAAATGAAAAATGCAGTAAGGTTAGTGATGATCAGAAAATGTGAAATTAAAAATAGCCCAGTAAAAGGCATGGATAAGTGATGATCCAGTGATTGACATTCACCTACACCATTCAAATGTTGAAGGCCTAACAGAGATAATGATTTCGGCTTCTCTGGCTACTTGTGCTTTAAAACAACTAGAAGTAGGTCGGTGGACATAGGCAATACACCTGTGGCAGCTTTCCTGTGCAGAGTATTGCTGGACTAATACCATCAATTGTCCTCCCCAGTGGCCTACATTTGCAGAGTTGGCGTTGTCCATGGTGCTGAAACTTTCCCCTCAGCCCAGCTGTTTGAAACTAGGGCACTAGGGTCCCACAATATTTGGTAATGTATCACAGCACTATTTATCTGGACTTGGAGGTGGACACTGAAAACTGTCTGTTAAACCAAAGGACTACAGGATGCTCTGCCAAATCACGTCATTCCACAGTCAAGACGTCTGGTCAGTTTTGTCGATTTCCAATTAAATTAACTTAAGAGACTCGAGAGACGTGTCGCCAAGGTTACTGCAGACAGTCATTCTGGGGCATTTTTATTGATCAGCTCATTGCACATCATGTCATTAGTTTTTATTTTATTTAATCAGCTTATTTCTTATGGACAGTGCATAATAAACATTACTGTAAACATGTCAGAATTAGCCTGGAGGATAGTTTTCATCTTAAGTCAACAGGTTCAACAAAGCAAAAACAGGAGGAGGAGTCATACCATGAACAATGATTATGATAATAATATGAACAATAAGAATAAGAATAAGAATAAGAATATAGATAATATATATATATTTGCATGCTTCATCAGGTTTTCCCAGTTCAAAAGGTTATTTTTTCCAGTATAAGGTTATTTATTCCAGTACTTTATTATTAAGAGTTTTCATGGTTTATATAATGATTGTAGTGGCCTCAAGGTTGAACTAATTGATGGTGACCAGCTTGTTTATCAGTAGGTTCGGTGTGATATGATCATAACATTCAAGTTCAGCCAAGTAGCAACGTACGACATGCAATTCCTTATGAATTGGATATTTGCTTGGTTGAACTTAACCCTGTTGTAAACGTTCTTGGTCTCAGTTTTGAACAAGAGATTTGAGTCTGTCATGGTCCTGATATATTTGAATTTGCTGACAATTTCAAATCTTTGTCTAAGTACATGTGGCTCGACAATATTGCTAGCTTTCTTGGTGAAATACAGACAAATGCTTTTTGGCCTTACATATCTCATAATATCTCTCTCTTTAGAAAGGTTAAACAAGATCTGCTCGGACACTCCTCTGTCTTCCATCCAAGGCAAGGGCAAAAACTCCTGCCAGACAACTCCACAGCTACAAACCACTGAACTTTGCCACCCTGCTGGTCTTCCAGATAAGTTACTTAAAAATAAAGGCAAGCCAGGTAACTTCATAGGCAGCAGTCTATCGAAAATAAATTTGTCCTCCAACTTTATGCTCGGCCTATGCTTGCTTGACACAGTCAACTTTATGCATTTCAGGGAAGGAGTTATGGAAGCAATTGATGACACCAGACTATAAAACAGTCTTAAAAATCATTTGAGTTTTTAATAGTGTGCTCACATGAACCATAGGAGAAGAGCACCTAAAAACAGAAGAGCAAAATGCAGTCACTAAAATCACATATACATTTACAACAGTAGACTTGGATGGATTCTTGTTTTCAAGAACCTAATCTACTGAAATGTCTGGCATCTACAAGGTGGTTATGGTGTCTCATGTACTCTCTTTAAGGTTCATCATAAATCAAATGAAAAATTCTTGTGTCCACACACAAAAAAATCCTTTTGTTAGCCCAGAGCAAGTCTCAGTGACCAAGTGTTCATCTGGACCCAAACAGTACAGTCATTTATTGAATGGCTCTCCGAGTGTACAATGCACAATATTGTGTGTTAATGTGAACCAGGCCTCAAGGCATCTTTCACTATTAGGTTTCCTGTAGGTCTGCTGAGCAGAGAAATTTCGTAGATGTGTGGTTTTGCTCATTTCTGTCCTGTTTTTGTCACTATAAAGTGCATGCTTTCTTTATCACATGTGCCTGTATTCACATGTTAACACGTATCACACAAATATCCTGGCAATGTCATTTCAAATATCTTCCCTCAAATGTCTTCCCTAATATTAATTCATTTAATGCAGGTATAGTCCTTATTAGTAATGTATATTATGTAGCAGCCAGTTCTCCTCTGAAAGTTGCAAATGGCAGTCTAAGCTGAGGTATGCCATACCATTCTGGCAGATGGCTGTTGTCTGGTGCCCTCTGTCTGTGTAATGGGCCTTGAGTCATTTAGTCTTGGTTTTTGTGTATTACTTTTTAAATCTTGCATATTTGTATTGTAAACCTTTCTGCCCTGTTTGTATAGCACTCTGGGTCAACTCCCATTGTTTTTAAATGTGCTGTATAAATAAACTGACTTGTGCAGGACTTAAGGGTTGGTGGTGACATCCAGTATGAGGATCTCTTGCAGTAATAGCCAGAGTATTGCAAACTATGGCAATGGTTACATTTGTTGTCATTTCAGTGATGATTCAACGATTACTGAGGTGGATTCGAACAATCCAGTGTCATTAGATCACGTTGATTTATGTCTACACATCTATTCTACTTGTTTTTGCCAAACTTTGGTTTTGATATAAATATAGTGCAATCATTTTACTTACCAAGTCAATGTCAAGACTTTGCAGTTATAAAAAATGTTTACATTTCTTTGAATGTTATGCATCTCCTATAACTATCTTTGTCAGCAGTGTATTTCCCCACTGTCCCTCTCCATCTGTTACAGTGACACCACCTGTGTCTGGTTTTGAAGATCCAATATAAACATAAGCGAAAGATTATTAAGCCCTGTGGCCATAGCCATAGGCCATATTCCTATCTCATATAATAATTCCATTTCTTTGGTGTATTTTATATTATTTTCTTTTATTTTTAACATCTCAATAAAGTTGAATGACAGGATAATGTGAAA
The DNA here is from genome assembly GCF_902150065.1 of Myripristis murdjan. Classification (NCBI taxonomy): domain Eukaryota; kingdom Metazoa; phylum Chordata; class Actinopteri; order Holocentriformes; family Holocentridae; genus Myripristis; species Myripristis murdjan. The sequence continues at coordinate 24,805,278 of NC_043993.1, forward strand.
AGACAGTTGAATGAAATTGAAGGTTTTTTTTTTGTTGTTGTTGTTTTTGGGTTTTTTTTTTTTTACATAACATTTCACTATGGCAGAACATTCCCACATGTCTAGCACACCCACACAGAAGTTCAAGGGCCATCAGTCAACCTCCTGCAGTGACTACCCCAGGGAATGCACTGTCGCTACAGGCTGCCGGGCCTTTTCCCAGTCCCAGTCTGTTCTACTGAAGGTGTCTGACGTGTAATATGTGAGTGCATGTATTTTATTGTGATTGTGTGCTCCAGTTTTATTACCTTTTCAAATTCAATATCAGTGGCTACAATCTGTAGAAAAAAGTGACTGGATGCAACTGAAACAATGTCACTTCTGTCAACTTTATCACATTGGTGCATATTAGAGGCACAATTTACAGACAAGATTCCAAAACAAAAATGTGTGCAGCTTATTTTGGTATGTTCCCATGTACTTTTGTGTGCTAAAATGTTAAAAGTTTTCTCCTTTTGTGAAATATCAGTTTAAAACTAATCATTTGTGTTTAAATAATGTAAGCATTACAGCTCATGGATTTCACTTAAAATGATGTAATATAAGGTTGTTTTAGTTACATGCCCCTGGTGCAGAAATGCAAATTTTATGATTATCGAGCAAAAAGAACCAATCGATGTCACTTTCAAAACAGCTTACATTTTGGCAGAGTTAGTCAATCTATCATGGGTGGCCTATTGAAATTGCAACACCATCAGTCAAAGTGGGAGCGGCTGAGACAGGCTGTGGATGCTTGACCCATTTGTATTAGTGAGTCAGAGCAGTGGAGAAGATACACAGGCTGGATATGATGCACGGTGAGGTCATCAGTCTTATCACCTACAGCCTCTGCTTCCACCACAGCGGGAAGGATGAGGTTGTGAGGTCATCAGCAAGTGCCCTGGAATTTCTTATGTGAACACTGTGGGAGGATTGTCTGTGTCATTTGTTTCGTTTACTTGTGGGCACTGAGGCTGTGCCGTGTTGTGTGAAAGGATAAAGCAGCCTAATGGATCACCGCAGACACAGACATGAACAGGTTGTCACTCTGATTTACAGACTCACATTGGACTCGCAAAGCAGCCAAAGGACAGGAATACAAATGTATTACTGAGAGTGTAACGTCCTCCATTAAATCCCTACTTTTTTTCTGTGGCTTCCGTATTATATTGATAACAGCTTTGTTGTTGTTGTTGTTGTTAGCATGTAAATACAGTCTAACAATTAAAAAAAAAAAAAAAAAAAAGAAAAGACTACAGAAAAGCTGCAGCTGGTCAAAAATAGAACTGCACATCTAAGTCTCAAATGCCTACAACTGCACAATGCATAAACAACTTTGATGGTTAAAAGTGGGTGACAGGCTGGAATTCCTTACTTTTTATGAAGGGCAACCATGTCAAATATTCCAATACGTACAATACAACTACATAATGCAAACATACTTTTGCATGTAATAGACACATTCATCCTACACTGACTACAATGACTGCATGAAACGCTTTACCACTTCAAATTATAAAGTCAAGCAAGAAAAATTTCAGAAAGTTATTACAAACTCTAACAGGACAGTCAGTAGCTTCTATCTTAAGTCACAAGTATGTTTATCAGAAGAATTATAGGTACCACTTTATTAGAGGACCATCCTTCTAAAGTGTTTCTGGATTGTTTATAGTTAGGTTATTAATTAGGTTGTAAACATTTTGTAAATCCTCATACACATCATACTTCATATATCGATGTAGGCTCACTGTTTGATAAGCTCATGTTACTGCTGCGCTGCATCTATTCTGTTAAATCTCAGATAATTCAGTTAAATCTCGTGTTAGTTGCTTATCTTACTTTGTCTTGTCCATTTATCAGTCAGCCATCCTTGGTATCTGCATCGATGTACGAAAACTATTTTAGGACTTATTTATTAATGATTTATAAAGTGGTTACAACTTAATTAACCTAATAAACCATCCATAAACTATTTATAAGGTTAGTCTTATTGTAAAGTGGCCCCCAAACTATGTATTAATGTATTAGGTTATGTATTTGGATCGGATTGGTTCTGTGGGCTAAGCTTGTTGTTCAGTTTATTTAACGACACTGCTCTCATTGTTTTCCACCTTTGGATTATTTGATTGTGTGCATTCGTCTTATGGATTTCTGCTGTATAGCTTTCATGATTTGTCATGATATGTCTATCTGAGGTTTGTATTTGTATACCGTTTTAAGTTCAGTATTTTTTAAAAAAAATTGTGCACTATTTATTGTTCCCTGAGGATCCTAAGAAAAGCTGTAATAGCTGTAATAAAAAAACAACAACAACTAAATAGGGGATCCAACAGTAAACAAAAAAAAAAATTGCAGATTAGAGAGGATTTATGCAACTGATTTTTGAAGTAAAACCCTTTATCTAATGTGAATAGGAGAATATCTCTACCCGCACAAAGAAAGCAGTTAGTGAGCGGTGAATGCTGATCTTGTGGCCAGACGGATGAGGCTGGGGAGGATGAATACCAGCAGGCAGAATGCAGTTTTAAGTGCAGCGAGGTTTAGGCTCCATCTTGAGTAGCGCCTGTGGCAGGTTATTTATGTCCGTGGCTGCCCTTGCTATGGGGTCACCGCTGCACTAGTTTGTGTTGTGGTTCTTTTGGATGAGTGCACCTAAGCTGAAATCCAGCACACTTATATAAGTTGGAAAAAAAACGACATAACATATTTGAGTGACGGCTGTCCTTAGTGCAGGACCTGGTTTTAGGTTTTAAATACCAGAGAATCCAATTTTAGCATTTTATATTGCAACAAGCAAAAGAGCAACATTAATTTTTATATTCATATTTATGTAAGCTTGGAAGTTTTGTGGTACAATTGTTTTAAAGGTAAAAATATCACATCTAATAGGCGGATGGCAATAGCCCAATCCATGACCAGCAGGTCACTGAAATGCATTTAAAGCATTGTATAACAGTGGCTTAGTGGCAAAGATGAATACCATGTACCTTCCATGTCCTGCGTTTGGGTCAAGCCTGAGGTCCTTGTCGCAGGCATCCCCTCCCCTTCACACTCTTTCCTGCAACTCCCTAGTGTCAAATAAAGGTAGAAATGTAAAAAATGCACAGTCATGACTCAGAAAATATGGTTGTTTATTTATTTATGATGCTCTATTGATCCCCTGAGGCAAAGTTCCCTTTTGGCTGGCTTCCCTCCATAAAGAGCTCGCAGCGCAGAGTCAGCTACAGAACAGCACCCCTGGGACTGTTAAGGATTCAGTTATTTGCTCAAGGACACTTCAGCAGGATGGGCCACTGCTGTCCTCGGAGGCTTGAACCTGGGTCCTCTAATGAAGGGCAGTTTCCCTGCTCACCATACAGCCCTGCTGCCCAGTATTTCAATTCCTGAGAAGGTGTCTCTTTGGAAAAACAGTGTATCAGTCTGACAGTGATTAGCAGGTCATTAACCACCTGCATTGTACAATTGTAAAGCACGGAACATGCATGCAGATGCTGAACAAAGAGAAAATTATAACAATGCAGAATTTCAATATATCCAGATGTATTGCTTTTGTCCAGGTTGGGAATGTGTGTGTACATTGTGTGAGTGCCTGTGAATACGTAAACCTCTTCTTCAGGTTTGTGTCTGGGTATCTTCCTCCAGTTGCAGACTTAGAAAGACAGGAAAGATCAGAATGTCCCTGACAGGTTAAAAATAGATTCTCTTACACTACATTTTGGATTTGAAATTTTAGATCACCTAATCCTCCCACGAATGTGTGGTCATAGTGCTTCCTGAAACTCCGTGGAACATCACAGTATCACGTGACTTTCTTTAAACACACTCGGAAAAGGAGGCTAAACACATGAAGGCATTGCAACTCATAAACTCAGTTTTGTTTATACTTTAAAACTGCACGATGCATGTAATGAGCTAACAATTAAAGATGTTCTGGTTTCACAAAACTTCACTATGTGTTTTTACAGTGCTGATTACAGAACTTGAGATCATTTTCTCTCCATGTATGATGCATTTTTTTTCTCTGAGATGAAAGTGGCTTTGTTATGAATAATTAATGATAGTATACTACTTTAACATGGTAATAGCAAATAAAGCTTTCTGAATATTAACCAAAAATTTGTATTCCTCGCTTGTGTGGTCGTGGTACCATTCACCTCTATCATCTAGCTCCACTTTGAGGACTTATTAAATTAATTAAAGCTGTCCATCTACTCAAACACTGTCATTACTATGCTGTCATGTAAACTGCTGACTGCCACATAAACTATTTTCTATTTTCTTCATATTTGTGCCAAATATAAAGTCACTAAGCAACATCATTTTATTTGCTTTTGCTGCTTTTCTGCAGAAGACCACTGGATTGGTCAATCATCATTCATTTGTAAATATTAACTCTCTTCAAGATCTTGAAATATGTTTGGAGTCAAGTTTGAAGCTTCATTTGCCACATGACTGCAATATTTTCAACAGGATTAGCACGTTACATTTTAAAAAGTGTGATGAAAGTATTGGAAGATTGTAAATAACAATGCTCAACCCAGTTTTCAGAATAAAATTTTGCTATTTTACGTTTTTGCAAACTAACAAATATGTTGAAATGTCAATGTTTCTGAACCAGAAGCACGTGCATATCATCATTTACACTTATAGCCAATATGGAGCATGCATCAGCATCCAGTGACTATTAACATTGTGCATGGGCGAATGCTGGCTAACTTTATTACCTACTTTGGCCACTTTCATAACCACTATAACTACTAGGTTAAGGTTTGTAAATGATTTGTTGTGATGGCTCAGGTTAGGAAAAGGTCATGGTTAATGTTACAAAATGTTACTCAACATTTGCTAATCTTAGCTAATGAACATTAGCTAAAAGCAAACATCATTTTCAATTTACACGAGAATCAAACCTCAGTCTGCAGAAGCGAAGTCCTCTGGATTGTGCCAGTTGCCACCCACCTATCTCCTGACATGCTGGTTTTCACTTGCTTTACACTACGTCACAAAACTTGAAAACGCGTCATTTCAAGTCTTGGTTTGCAGAAATGTAAAATGCCAACATCTTTTTCCTGGTGACTGGGCTGCAGTCCTGCAGAGCTCAGATATTCCCTCCTCTTTGAGTGTTAAAAGTATTCGTTGGGCTCTTGTGGCTACACAAAAAATTACAATATTGTATCATCAGCACGTTTCCTGATGATACTAAAGATGGACATATAGACTAATAACAAAGTAGATAACCAGTTTCTCTGTGGCTAACAATAAATTACTAAATAAATGAATGGCATCAACACAAAGTTTCCGATCAGGGTCTGCTTAAATTGACAACCAGTTTACCTTACTGCAAATTACCATTTCCTCGTGTACCAACTGTACCCATGACCCATTTCAGCGCAGACATTATGGTCTATTGTCCTATAAATCTAACAATGGGTTATAGATGATGGATGCCAAATGCAGCTTCAGACTTGCAAGGTGTTGAGGGTGATCTGGTTGCTTGGAATCAAAGAAAGCTTTTCATAAATATCAAAATATGTTTAGAAACAGACTGATTGGATCTATTTATAATATAATATTTATAATATTACTCCCTCTAGTATCAATCAATAAGTGAGGTCATGGCTTCTCAATGCAGAATTCTGCAGCCACATTACTGGAGAAGCTTAATACATATCAGAGGAATATATCACCCCTACTGTACTTTACCTATCAGTGGTTACCACTGATAATTATTTTTAATATTTATTATCATTGTTGTTCATTATTATTATTTAATATTAATTTAATACTTTATTTTAAAGCTGGATGTGGCGAACAGCCCTATGATTCTCAGGCAGAGTTTTCCAGGCCAATGTGCACTGTAGAGCAGTCCATCCATGCCCTTAGGATTTAGAAAACTGTCTCTGACAATCCTGATGAATTGGAAGAATCAGTGTCATTTTTTCCAGCCAGTATTCAAAATGTTTTTTTCACCAGCAAACCTTTGCCTGCTTTCTTTTCACATAATTTCCTCTATTTTTCTCTGTTTTATGCTTATGTAACCTTGTTTTAGTCCATTTGGATCATATTATACATTCTTATTTGATTTGTTTTGTTTTAGTCCGGTATTTGTTATTGTTTTTTTAGCGAAAGCACTTTGTAACATTGCTGTTATTATGACAGTGTCTTTCAGCAGTCTAGCTGCCTCTGCATAGATTATTTGAAGGAGCTGTTATGGCTTTTCTCCATTAGACTCATTCACCCAGTCATCTACTCTCCTTAAGGCTATCAGGACAGTCTAGCCCTTGCCAGCTGTTGTGACCGACTTAGCTTGTCTGTTTTGGACAGCCTCCCCACACCTCAGCTCCAGTCTAAAGTAACATACTGTTCTTTCACACTATATTAACGACACTGATTATTATTTTCAGTGATTTTGTGGCTTGTAAGAAAATTTAGCTCATGGTTTATATTCCCTATAACTTTACTCAGAGCTTTATATTCCACATTCAGTGCTACCATTCTAATTACATGAACACCAAGGCTACTAACTCACTATTCACGATCTGGCCATGATTATTTCAAGGCTATATCCCAATTTAAACACACAAGGGCTGTGTTTACTGACCTAGCATTCTCTGTTTAAGCTCATTATTTGCATCTCACTTGCTCTTACAGTATGTTTCCTTAACAGTATGTATTTCATAAATAAACGTAATCACCTACATGATGAGATTTCCCATAACCCTCTGCCTAGGGGAATATGGTGTCAGCTGAGGGGGAGATAGATGAGGAAACTTCCTGTCTGTGGCTTTGGCCCTTATTCCTTTTTCCTTAGAGTGAGGTCTACCCACCAAATGCCTGTGGCAGTGAGTCTCTGCACTTGCAGTGGTAAGGACTTGGCTTGTTTTCAGTGGGAGGGGCAGTTGGTTTGGTTTCTCTGGGCGGATGAGAGAGACGACAAGATCATATGAACCACAACACAATGGAGTATTCAGCAATGATTTGCAAAGTCCTTTTGTTAAATGTTAGAGGGGTGTTGTCTGATTTGCTCTCCTACTCATTAAAACCTGGTATTAAAATGTAGTCAGAAGCTGGAGATGCTCTCATGATAATGACTAATTTGATCAAGCCAGTGTATTTACACCTGGTATTTATATGTATTCTCATCTTTGGAGGTATTCCTGCCAGGCTAGTAGAAGAAACCACAATGATAACATTTGTACCCACAGAGATGACATTACAATGCCGTATTTGCAGTCACACCTGACCATCAGCTGTAAATACAGTTAACCCTCCCATTGTCTTTTGGATCAGTTAGACTCCATTCAGTGTTTAACAACCGCTTAACATTTTTTTCCTCTATATATTTTGACTTTACCTAACTTAATGAAGACATGGTAGGTAGACAGGTAAAGATGGTGGTATGTTTTCAATGTCCTGTACACATTTTTTATGCATCAGTGTTTCTTCTGGGTCAAATTTTTTTTTTTTTTTTTTTTTTTAGCTGTATAAAACATATAAGGAATATTAACATTTTACACAAATGTGCTTAGTTGCTTTGGATGACACTGAGGAACTATAGCATGAAATTTATAGTCTTCAAAAAACTTCCCTTTGCTTTAGGGCCCACACCTAACATAACCGTACCTGTAGCAGTGTGGGGACCACTGGTAGTTAATGTGACATTTGGAAAGGAAGAACCTGATTCCTGCAGGAACTTCGATGGGGTGGGGGTGGGATTGAGGGGGGATTCCTTTAAGGCATGGTAACTAAAATAACTGGCAACCTGGTCTACCCAGCAATTTTGCACATACCCCTAAGCATGACTGTATGCTAATCATCTTGGAGACCACATCTGTGTGGAAGCACTTGATTATAAAATGGTTTGCATCCCAAATATACTTAAGTGTTTCTTTTGTTTCGGGTGGGACTGTATGGAAAGCTGCTCCTGGAAGCTTAGCTACTGAAAATGTGCGAGAAAAATACACTGAAGTTATTTGAAAATTTGAGCTGAGATGATGGGAAAAAATAAGGATGAAAGATACTAATTTTACTGTCTGTATCTATAAGAAAGGTATTCTTGCACAATTTATAGCTAACTCTGTTAATTAATGGTCGTCTATTTAAGATTATTTTCTGTTACACTGAGGGAGGAATAAGCGTGCTATAAGACTTGCCTTCCCGACATATTACTGACACTCGTGCAACGCTATGTAGAATGTGTTTATATATAGCCACATATCAGCTTTCTATATGTGCAGTCGAAAGAGAACGAGACGTCTGCATTATTGGGTCCACCACGGGCATCTCTGATACGATTATGTGACCTGACAGTCTGAGGTCTATCAGTGACAGTGATCCCTGTGTAGGGAAGGTTGTGATTGTCAGTGCAATGCTTTCATTCTGCTGCGCCTTTCCCAAATGGTTGCTATGCGTTAGGATGCGCCGCAGAATCGCTACTGGCGAATTAAGCATCCTTACGACTCCAGCTCAGACAAAGGAGGACAAACATAACCCAGTCCCCTCACATGTGCCTTTGTTAAAGATGCTGGTGACAACATTTGGCTTGCGTTTTTTATTTTCCATTTTTGGAGGGTGAAATCTCTGCAGATTAATCAGGAATTAAATATGGTTATGGGCAACAGCGAATCCACATACATTAACTGAGGATGCATTTAATTTTAGCCACATGTTCAGGTTGCTTAGTCTCCATTTCAACAGTTCACCAGTTCGGCTTTGCAATCACATTTCTGCATGTGCTGCATATCTGTTACAATGCTAAACGTATGGCATGGTGACAGTAATTCAAAAATACATGTGTAAGCGTTTCCTCTGGTCGCCATCCTTTATTCTTGAGGTGTTGGAGTGTGATGGTCGTCTATTAGCTCTCAGACCCTACACCGACATCGCAATGGAGGGATGGAGAGGGGAGAAATGGGTGGGGAGGGAGGAGGGGGAGATGCGCCACTGTGGAAAAGAGAACTGGAGTTTGAGAGCGCGCTAGGGTGGGATGCGCCGCTCCATGGTGTCAAGGTAGCTGGATTTAGAACAAGATTTCCGGTCATTAATTTAAAAAATAAAACTCATACTGAGGAACATTCTGTACGTTGCAACATTTTGAATAATACAAAGCAATATAACAAAGACTGCTTAAAAGGGGGTCTGTGGTAGCAAACATGAAAACACAATTATTATCTTTTAAGATGCCCTTTTCATGCATTATTCATTGCCATTTAGGCAACTTGGAGGAATCTTGACTGACTCAATTTGAATGAGCAACTCAGCAGTAATACAGCTATGAGTTTAAACGATGAGCCTACTGGCAAAATGCGAGTCTCGCTTTTTGTTTCGGATAATTAAATTCATACAGAGGGCTATCAGCATCCTCTCCAAGAGAGAGCTCTCCCCCTCACCGCGCAAAGTGGTTCACTTTTTCTCCCAACTTGCACACAGCTTCAATAATGAACTGAATGAGAGACGTTTGACTGTTTTATTTTGAAGGAAATGATCTTCCTTTCCCGGTATTAATGTAGGTCTTTGTAGCTGTCTTGACGCATCTCACGGCTCCAGCGGCAGGGAAACACACCCGTCAGCAGCGCGCAGTGGAGACAAAAAAGCGCATCACGGACAAAGGAAATATGGGTCCGCTGGAGAGGATTCACCTCAGACGGGTAACGCAATGGATGAGCCGCTCCTGTCTCACCTACTGGGAAACCAATTAGCCCACTTTAATGAGGTGGTGGGATGCAAGATACTGCAAGCAAAAAAGGCGGAAAGCTGCGTTTAATCCGTCTGCGGATCCTATGAGCTTGCAATGGCTGTGGCGGGGATATGCAACTGGACAGGGAATAATGTGCCTTTTTATTTTGTGATATTTTTCTTATTTTGTGGCCTTTCATTTGGACAGTTGCGATACACCATTCCGGAAGAATTAGAAAATGGAGCACTGGTTGGAGATCTGGCGCAGGACCTGGGACTGGATATTCGAAAGCTCGCCACCCGAAAAATTAAGGTAACCTCCAACAGCGGTAAACGCTATGTGATTGTCAACCCCAAAAATGGGAAATTATTTGTCAATGAAAGGATCGACAGGGAGAACCTGTGTGATTTGACCAGCACCTGCCTTATTAATCTGGAGGTGCTGGTCGAAAACCCCACTGAGTTGCACCATGTCGAGGTGGAGATCCAGGATGCCAATGATAATGCGCCGCAGTTCCCCAGAGACGAGTATCAACTGGAAATCACAGAATCGGCTTTACCAGGGTCTCGTTACCCAATTGAAAACGCTCAGGATCCAGACTTGGGGTCCAATTCAGTACGCATGTATCAGCTTAGCACAAACGAGCACTTCGCCCTGGTTTCTAATAAACCCTCCCTCAATTCAAAGCACATCGAGCTTGTGCTCAAAAAGCCCCTTGATCGCGAACAGACGCCTTACCACCAATTAATTTTAAGTGCTGTGGATGGTGGCACACCAGAGAAAACGGGCACAGCTACAATCAACGTGCGTGTCCTGGACTCAAATGACAATGTCCCCTTGTTTGACAGCTCAGTGTACAAAGTGAAACTGCTGGAAAATTCCTCCAAAGACACCCTGGTAATTAAGTTGAATGCAACTGACTTGGATGAGGGCACAAATGGGGAGGTTTATTACTCTTTCAGCAGCTACACTCCAGAGAGAGTGAGGCAGATGTTCAGCATGGACACTAACACAGGAGAAATAAGAGTGAGAAGCAATGTTGACTATGAAGAGACTAATTCCTATGAAATGTACATCCAGGCTATGGACAAGGGCCCTGGAGCTGTGGCAGCACACTGTAAGGTGGTGGTGGAGGTGGTGGATGTTAATGACAATGTCCCTGAAATAGTGTTGTCCTCCCTATCAAGCCCTGTGAGGGAGGATGCCCGTGCTGACACGGTCGTGGCCCTCATTAGTGTGACTGATCGGGACTCCGGCCCTAACAAGCAGGTGAGCTTGGAGATCCCTGCAGGCCTTCCTTTTAAGATCAAGTCATTCAGAAATTACTACACTCTGGTTACCTCAGCCTTCCTGGACCGTGAGACCACCGCTGCCTACAATGTCACGCTCAGTGCCACTGACGGAGGAGACCCACCTCTTTCTTCTCAGAAAACCATACAAGTGGATGTGGCTGATGTCAACGACAACCCACCGCGTTTTGAACAGACTTCATACACTGTCTACGTGGCTGAGAACAATGCCCCGGGGGCCTCTTTGTGTACTGTGAAAGCGCAAGACGCAGACATCAAAGAGAACGCACGCATCACCTACACAGTGCTCAATGACAACAACCATGGCATCCCTGTCACCTCTTATGTGTCTGTGAAGGCCGATACAGGGGAGGCTTATGCCCTGCGAGCCTTTGACTATGAGTCACTGAGAGAGTTTCACTTCCAGGTCAAAGCCCAAGATGGGGGCATTCCTCCGCTCAGCCGCGTCGCCACCGTCTACATCTACATAATGGATCAGAATGACCATGTGCCACAGATAGTCAACCCTCCAGGCAACGGCACGCGCTCCATAGAGACGGTACTAAAGAACGCAGAGCCTGGTGCCTTGGTGACCAAAGTGGTGGCATATGATGCAGATGCTGGTCCGAACGCCTGGCTGATCTATATGCTGGAGACGGCCACCGACCTGGACCTGTTCAAGGTGCATGAGCACACAGGGGAGATCAGAACCACACGGAGGGTCCTGGAAGACAACTCCACCTCTTTCACTCTGACTGTCCTGGTGAAAGACCATGGCCAACCTGCCCTCTCCTCCACCGCCACCGTCAATGTGGCAGTCATGGAGGTGCCGCCCAAGCTCACTCCTGATCCCAAGAGGATCATCCGACCTCACAGCACATTGCTTTTCTCCAACGTTACTCTCTACCTGATTGTGGCTTTGAGCGCCACCACCTTTGTTTTCTTGGTCACTGTGGTGGTTCTGGCCATCGTACGCTGTCATGCCTACTGCACGCAGCCTGGATCCTGCTCCCCCTGCTGTGTGTCGCAGAAGGCCCCACCAGATGGTGGGAACAGCAGCGTAAGTGGAGGTGGAGGAGGCAGTGGTGGCGCTGGGTCTCAACCCAATAACAATGTAGTGCTACGGAGAGACCTCAAAGTGGAGCCTCATTACATTGAAGTGCGTGGAAATGGCTCATTAACAAAGACTTATTGCTACAAGACCTGTTTGACAGCTACGTCTGGCAGCGACACTTTCATGTTCTACAACACAGGACGTCCCATCAGTGGCACCTGGGGCAGTGGCGCTGAGCGCTTCTTCACGAGTGGAAGTGGATTTGTACGCAGACTGAGTATGCCTGATGCCTCATTGCAAATCTGCCCAGAGGTGTGTCATTAATTTTTTACGTTTACCTTTGCATAACTGGAAGGTTGTGAATCATCATTTTTCTATGAGCTATTATTAGTGGCTTTTAAATTCATTTTATTGAGTTGGAACAATATTAGACATTCTTAAGCACATACCCCACAAAACTTTTCATTAAACTACACAAAAGCCTGTTTTGTCGGCACATTTTGAGACTGCAGGTTTTCCTGTGATGGCTGCTGAAGTCAGTGCTAGCAGGCCTTGTTCTGCTTGTTCTGTTGGTAGTTATACTGTGCAGTCCCTCCACCCAGCTCAGCACTCATACCACATTAGTGTCAGTCCTGATGTTTTTCAGGGGTCCTGTGTTATTTGTGATGATTCAGAGATTTGTGTTTCAGTTTGATGCTGTCATCACATATTCACTAGGAACAGGTCATGCCATCCCCACCACTTGCTTGCTCTCTGTGCAAGTGGGTTTGAACTAATCTCAGCGTATCAGTTTGTCTGACTGCCACTTTGTGTGTGTGTGTGTGTGTGTGTGTGGGTGTGGGTGGGTGTGTATGTGTGACACTCTGAACATATTCACTGGAGCAGTTGGGGTTAATTGTCTTGATCAGACTTACATACCATTTGCAGTTCTCACATGCTGATGTCTTGTTGCTGAACTTGCTGCCTGAGTAAGATCTGGTTTTGGTGACAGGAGGCCTGGACAAGATTCTTGATCCTAAAGTGTGGCAAACCATGTTTTGGCCACATTGGTCTTTACCTTAAAAAAACAAAACAAAAAAAAAACAACTGGTGGAGCAAGAATGCTGTGTGATGAACCAGGGATTTTGCTGCTCAAGCCTTGTCCAGCAGCAGGGAAATGGGAGGCTTTCTGTAGCAACTTAACATTTAAACTAAAAGGAATAAACAAAATACACATAATATGCTTAACCAATGTCACTTAACATTTTCAACCATTTTGGTCCTAGATTTCTATATGTCCAGCAGACTTGCCTAGCCTGCTGGATCCCTGGTCTTTCAACCTAACGAGCACCATTTGGTGGCAGCTTAGCCCTCTACTTAATGCCTGACTGATTTGCTGTTTGGTTGCT